>NW_008340140.1:2921562-2943773 GCF_000622305.1 Nannospalax galili
GCTGATCAACCAGGGTTCAGGAACTGGCTCTGAGGATGAGCTCAGTTGGCAAATGGCTTGCCTTAGAAATATAAGAACATGAGTTTTATCGCTAGAACTCATGTGAAAAAAACAATGGGTATGGTAGTGTTTTTGTAATCCTAGCTCTGACCAAACAGTCACAGGTGGATTCTGGGGGCACAGTGGCAAAGTTAGCCTAGCTTACTTGGCAAATTCCAGGCCACTGAGGGATCTTGTCTCTAAGAAATGTACCTGAGAAAGAACATGAGATTTTCCTCTAGCTGCCACATCATGCACATGCCTACACACATACATACATATGTATCAGACTTGGTGTTCAACATCTCTACACATGATGTTCCTCGCTTATAAAACAGGAATGGTTATAATGGATCCTCCATCGAGGGCTGCCACAAAGATGAAATATTTATGCAAAGAATTTAGCACAGTAAAAGAAATGCAAAGCATGATGAGAATTATTGCTGCCATCGCCATCATCATCATCGTCATTGTCACCGTCGGGGTATACCCTGTCTCTCACCCTCATTATGTTCTCCTCAGTAGCTCCTTTCATTTTTCAGATGAAGAGATGAAGATCTCCTAGCAGGGCTGTCCAAGTCTACCACTGTGCCATGATATTTGTGATCCACGAACGCATCGGACTGTACTCATTGCTCTCCTGAGACACGCGTGGCCTTCAGGTTGCCCATACCTGAGGCTCTAAAGAGGTAAGTGGCTTCCCTGGTGTCTGGCAGCTGGGAAAGGCATCCAGATTTGAGTTTGTGTCAACAGGATCCCAGAATGCAATGTTTCCCCTTCCATCTCCCTAGGACAGGGGGCTGGGGCACAGGAGAGCAAAACAGCTTGGTTCGTGGAGCTGCCTGACGCCTTGAGGTCACAGCTCCCATCTTCCTGCCCCTGGCCTCTTTTGCCCATTCAATCATTAGCTACAACTTCCCCACACATCTGATTTTTTCTCAAGTTATGATTTAGGTCACAGCATAGGCCTATTGTAAAAGGTGGCTCATCTTTTAGGAGAGGGAAAGGGGCCAGATGGAGGCAGCTGGAGGAAGAGGGCTCTCCTTTGACCTGGCCTGGCCCACACTCGCCCCTAGGTATTGCCTTCCTGCTGCTGCCTGTGGGGACTGGATAGGACTGGAGGAGCAGAGGCTGGGAGGCCTCTAGGGCCAAGTTCTGTCTACTTGAGAACCCAGGAGTCCCCCGCTCTTGGCTCTGTCTGGCCATTAGGGAATTCCCAGGAAGTACTCAGGAAGGATCTGTGATTCCTGTCGTGATGGCCAGTGTATCTGACTTCCATGCAGATACCAGGGGAACCCCCTGCATTGCTAATATGTCTGTGCCAGACCCCTGGTGGCCTTCCCAAGCTGTCTGGCCAGCTTGGGAGTTACTGGATTCATGACTCACATACACATATCATGCACCATACACAGACAGCACAATATACATACCACATATACATACCACCATACCACACATACACTGCTACACATACCATACACATACAAAGCATGCATCACATATACACACGCACCACATATCACACACATTATTATTATATATATTATATATTATACATATTCTTTTTTTTTCTGGTTTTTTTGAGACAGGGTCTCCCTGTAGCCCCAGCTGTCCTGGAACTCACTATGTAGACCAGGCTGGCCTTGAACTCACAGAGATCCGCCTGCCTCTGCCTCCCGAGTGCTGGGATTAAAGGCGTGTGCCACCATGCCCGGCTACATATTCTCTTTAAATTTGTATTTTTTTGTATCATGTGTATGAATGTTTTGCCTGCATTTATGCACGTGCACCACATATGTGCAATGCCTGTGGAGGCCAGAAGAGGTGTCTGATCCCCTGGAACTGGAGTTACAGGCAATTTTGAGCTGCACACCATGGGTCCTGGGAATTGAACTGTGGTCGTCTCATGGGCAGTAAGTGATCTGTAACCACTGAGCCATCTCCCCAGCCCTCCCCCCCCTTTTGTTTGAGACAGGGTTTCGTATATCCGAGGCTGGTCTTGAATTTGCTATGTAATTGAGGATGATCTTCTGCCTCTGACTCCTGAGTGCTGAGATTATAAGTGTGTATTCTCCACCAGTCCCCAGGGTCTCTTCTCCTTCTCTCTCACTTCCCATCAGGCCATGGCTCTAGCAGATACTGAAGCTGCTGTCAACAGGCTGCAGAGAGACGGAGAAGTGGAAATAGAGGCGCATGCAGCCTGCAGCAACGTCTCACGCTGGTCCTACTAGGCACTGATGCCCTGAGCCTGAAGTAAGTCTCCATGTGCCTAGAGACTGTCTTTCTGGGACAAGGCAGACAAACCACCAGCCTGCTAAAGCCTCTTCTAAGGACTTTAAATGGAAAGAGAGATAAAATGCTGCTTAGGTCTCACCCAGGCAACGTGTCTATTCAATGCCGTGCCTATTGTGTATGTGGCTCTTTGATAAATGCCTCTCCCTGGAGAAGCTCATTTGGTCCTATTGATGAACTAGGTGCTCTGATGAGCCACCCTTTTCAGATGAAGAAAGTGAGGTTCAGGGAAGTTCTATATGTCTCTTAGGGGCTCATGGTGGGAGTTGAGAATCAAGGCTGGGTCTGCCACATCCTAAAACCCTGTGTCCTGATGGCCTCCAACAAAGACAGTGCTCAGGGCTGGAGGGATGACCCAGTGGTTAAGAGTGCTTGCTGCTTTTCCAGGGGACCCAAGTTCAGTTCCCAGCACCCTCATCCAGTGGCTCACTCTAGCTCCAAGGTATATGATGCCCTCTTCTGGCCTCCAAGGGCACTGCATACATGTGGCGTTCACTCACACAGACACACACATAGTGCTCATCCCAGAGGCTGGGATTCTGGAAGCCTCCTGTGGTTCTCAGGAGACACTCATGGAGATCTCTGTTTGCATCAGTTAGGCTCAGCCCAGATGAGACTGACTGAAGGCCCCCAGGGACTCCACATCATAACCCCGAGTTTGAGGAAAGTCGAGGTTACAGTCCCAGCAGTGAAGATGCCTTTGGTCAAAGAAACTGTTCTAGATTCATTTCTGCTGCTGTGATAAAACACCTTGACAAAGGCAGCGTAGGAAAGGAAAAGGGTTTATCCCACTTAGAGTTCCAGGTTACAGTCAGTCATCGAGGGGAAATCGAAGCAGGAACTCGAAGCAGCTTGTCAGACATCCAGGGTCAGGAGCAGACAGAAACCAATTCATCTAGCTGCCTGATGACCCGCTCCTGAGCTTTCTTCTTCCACAGTTTAGGGCCCAGCCCATGAATGCCGCCCACATTCAGGGTGGGTCTTCTTACCTTAATAACCCCTCAAGACACTTCCCACAGACAGGCCCACAGGCCAACCTGATGTAGATAATTCCTCTTTAAAATACTTCCCAAGTAAAAAACAAAAACAAACCAACTCTTCCCAAGTGATCTTAGGCTGGAGGTTGGGTAAAGTTGACAGTTAAAACCAAGCAGTACAGATGCCTTTACTTCCTTGTGGCTGGAACATGCTTCAAAAGCACAGTACACAGTGCCACACATAAATAAAGCCTGTGTCAATATCACAGTAACATTAGACTGTAAGCAGCAGCAGTTGTCAAGGGTGGAGATACAGTGCACATCAAAGTGTGTTGGTCAGTCTTACCAACAAGCAATACGATAGGCTTAAAGTTCTTAAAAATATAGCTGAGCCAATAATGTTAATAATGATGATGAGAACAATCAGGGATGGAAAGATAGCTCAGGGGGATTAGAAGCACTTGCTAGGGTCCTATGGAGGCTCAAGCCAGACAAAATTCCAGCAGAGCCATGCGGAAGAGCGCAGGAAATCCCAACACTACCTGAGGCACTTTTGGCACTTGATGGCTGCTGGGAGGGGGAAAGACAGTGTACAGTGGATGAACCCCCACAGAAGGACATCTGGGGACACGAATCAGACTCTATAGGCTCTGTTATTTGTATTAAATTGGGCACTGGGGGGAGATGAGGATGGGGAGGGGATCTAAATACCATCAAACTATATTGTGTGAAAATCTCAAAAATTCAATAACAATAAATAAAAGCACTTGCTGGGTATGATGACCCGAGATCAAACCCCAGAACCCCTGTAAAAGTGGAAGGAGAGTACCACTCCACAAAGTTGTCCTCTGACCTCCACATGCATGCCATGGCACCCCCTCACGTCATACATATACATACACACAACAATAATAAAAATTAAAATAATACTGACAATGCTCAAAGTTCTGCCAAGGGCATCATACACTGAGCTGAAGAAGTGATGTCTTTTAGAAGGTGATTCATTCCAGATGATACGTCACTTCTTCCTCCAGCATTTTGTTACCTAATTGAGACCTCTCTCTGAATCCTAGACCAGACTAGACCAGACTAGACCAAATCTAGACCAGACTAGAAGTAACTTCTAGGTGCCTCAATGCTCCCTGCTTTCCCTTATATCGGGTCTTCTAAGTGAAATCTGTTCACAGTTGTGTCTGGGGAAAGGAGGTGTGATGAAGGAGCTGGTGATTTTGCGGAAGAATGAACATGAGGACGAGGCCACAGCTAGTGAGACGCAAGTCAGCCGGGGAAGACGGGGCACCTCTTTGAAGGCCTTGACCTTGGGACTGCCATCCTACAACGTAAATTCAGATGAGGATGTGAATTCCCAAGGTGTATCCAGGACAGGGGCCCTGCTCTGAAAAGTCCAAGTGCTAAGCAACATTAGTTAGGCCAAAAGAATTTCAATTTTCTCAACAGACAATGGGCTTCTAGGCCGAACTTCAAAAGCAAAGGATGATTTTCATGTCCTTGAAAGAATCCCCAGGCTCTGGAGATGGTTCAGTCAATAATGTGCTTGTTACATAAGCATGAGGGCCTGAGTTCAGATCCCCAGCACCCACATAAAAGCAGGGCATGGCCGTGTATGCCTGTCACTGGAGCTGGGGAAGACAGAGACATGGGTATCCTGGAGACTTGCTAGCCACCCAGTCTAGCTAAAACAGTGAATTCTAGGTAGAATGAGAGACTGTCTCAAACAATAAGGTGGAAGGCTGAAGAGGAAGCCACGTGACATTGACCTCTACCCTCCTTATTCATATGCACAGGTGAGCACACAGCCCCACCCCATGTACCTCTCTCTCTCTCTCTCTCTCTCTCTCACACACACACACACACACACACACACACAGAGGTATACAAACATGAACCTCCAAGCAGCCTCTATCAACAGTTTGTCATCTATCAATATTTCCTTCATAAAATAACATCCAGGAAACAAGGCTACATAATTTTTTTCTTGTATTTAAGCTGATTAGAAAGTTAGTTCTGTATTTGATTAAGTTCTGCAGAAATTGGGCTTGTGATGAATCATTAAACAAAGACACTTTTTTTTTGTCGCAGCAATGAGGTCTGCAATGATTAATTAAGGGTACCATGCCAAGAGAAGTGGCCTTGTTCAAGACGCAGTGGACAAGACAGCCTTGGGAAAGTTGATGTCTTAAGTAGACGCCACGACATGTTTTTAATTATGTTCAGGAAGACGAACAAGAATAGGAATTTCCAACTGTTTCGAAAGATAATTTTTTTCTTGAAGGAAGATTAGAATTAAAAAAACAACACAAAGCAAGCATTATTGATTTAACACAAATGCCATTTGTTGGGCCTTTTGTAATTTCCCCATTAGTGTCATCAGTGTACAGCTTGCGTCCCCCCGTCTGTGATCGTGTTTGGCATCCATTCAGCTCTCGGCAATATGATACAGTCAACAGGAGGTGACTGCTCGTATTAAAATGTTTTATTTGTTGTAACTGTACAGATGATCAAGTGGTGCAAATCCTAAATTATTCCAATCATTGCCCAGGCTAATAGGGAGAGAGGGAACCAGTGACCAGCTGAAGATGAATGGGCAGGCTCAGGATGCAGGCTAGGCTGTCAGAAAAGAACCACAGCAGAGTGCATGCGTGCAACATGAGCTGTGCCTTGTACCATCCCAGGGAGCACACACTGCTCCCCTGAAACAGACATCAGCCGGTTCAGATGACAGGATGAGATCCACAGTGAAGGACACGCTTGGAAGCTGCTTAGCTTTGGGTTGTATCGGGCAATCAGATTCCATTTGGATCAAAGTGTTCTAGCTCAGTATTAATGGTAAAGACAGGCTGGGCTTTAAACAAGGCTAGCTCTTAATTGTAAAATGTTGAAAACAGACTGAGCCTAACAGTTTGGCCTCTTTACCCCAAACTGTCAGGAAATGGTTTCAACTCATTTGGAAATCAATGGACATGCTGTACAGTAGGGGTTATGGGCTCCCATTTCAGGGAGTTGTTTAAATCTATCACTCACAGGGGCCTGCGGTGCAATTTCTTTTACCTTGTTGCCCATGCCTCTAGGTTTTGAGAAATGGTTAATTATTCATCTTTCTAGTAAGTAATGGTTTTATCTTCTGATAGCATTAGTGATGTTAGGCTGGAGTCGTGCACCAACGATACTGTGCCTTTCAAGCATTTTCTGGTTTCTTCTCCGCTAATGCAGTGTGAGTTCCTACTTGGCTCTGGGCTCTGTGCTGAAGACTGGGGACGTTAGGTTGAGCAGGCCGTCTCCTTTTTAATGAGCTCAGATTCCAGGCCTGGGTGAACCAAAGGGACAGAGTTTCTGCAGGAGATATGCATTCTGGGAACTGGTCACCTGGGATGGAGGGAGGATCGAGGTATAGCTGGACACAAGTTCTTCGTTCTCTCCAGGAAAACATGGGGACCTCTGAGAAGCTGAACCCAGAGGAGCCAGGTGTGATGGCTCAGGCCTGTAATCCCAGCACTTGGAAGGTGGAGGTACGAATCTTGGCTATAGGAGACCTTGTCTCAAAGAACCAATTCAAACCAAACCAGAACAAAATAGATCAAATCAGAGCACTCGATGTTTGTCACCAATCCTTTCAATCCAGGTGGCCAAATCTGCCTTATGGCCTGTTTTTAAAAAGGCTGAGAACTGATTTGTGTATTTGTGTGTGTATATGTGTGTGTGTGTGTCTGTGTATGTATATGTGGGGGTTCACGTGGAGGATAGAGACCTACCTAGGTATCATTCCTCAGGGGCTATTCACCTTTTTTTTTCTCTCTCTGGAGACAGGATCTCTCACTGGCCCACAACTGGGTGTGGAGAGTCCATTCCTTTTAGTACACACCTGCCTTCAGAAACCACCTGTTCAGCTGTCCAGAAGTCCCTGATTCCTGTCTGTCTGGGTTTTAGGGAGAGTTTATTTCACAGGCACGACCAAAGCATGGGTAACCATGTCAACATGAGATTGGTCCCAGTCTGATCTAATTTTGACAGACTGGTAGAGAAGCCCCAAAAGATCTGTCTAGAGTCTTCTTGATCTCCGCACAGCATTCCTTCCTCCCAGGTGAACAGGATGGGATCCCATGACCTACCACCAGACAGGTCAGGGCTGAGTGTTTCTTTATGGCGTACTCTAAGACAAGAAGGTGGGGCGAAGTCAGAATTCCTATGGCCCGTTTTGGAGCCACGCAATTGTCACGTATATGGCCCGCCTTGGGGAAAACATTATGAATCACAACTGAAGACAAAAATCCAAAAAATACAAATCACAACATTACACCGCTGCCCTCTGTGTCTCCTGGGTAAAATTAGCCGAAGTCCTCCTCGTGTCCTGGTGTTTTGGTAACAGCACTGGAAGTGGTGCTGGGTTTGGAGTTGGTGTTAAGTGAAAAGAGGACAAACATGGTGGGATTAGGAAGATGTGAGATCAGCTGATGTTGGGGATCACGGGAATGCCAGCACTGTCAGGTCCTTTCAGAGATCATGTGTCCCACAGGCCTCACCCTGGGCATCTCCTTTCTTTTCTGTCCTCCCCAGTCCGGAGTCGCATTCAGTCTAGGGTCACATCACAACTGTAAGCTTTAAAATTTGGTGTTAGAAAGAGCATAGAAGGCCAGTGGGAGTCGGAACACTACCTTTGGAGCCACAAGTCTGTGGAGCTGCTCTGGCTAAGTCTTTTAAGCAAGGAAGCACCCTTGTATTGATCCTGCCGTCTACTATCGATTTCCCAAAGTGAAATCAAAGTCAATAACTATTTTGTCAGTGGATATCACAGACGCCAATCCTCAGCTGAATTGACATACAAAAGGAAGTCTTGGACTTGTATAATTATAGGATATTTCCGTAATAAACCTTATCTGATTCTTTTCCGCTAGTAATTGTATGTAATTATATTTATGTGTGAGAATATTGCATATTAATGGAGACTAAAACCCTAAGGACTTAAAAGAGCTTATGAAGCATTTGACTAGATACAACCAATCATTATGCCACGCAGGGAACACACAGAGAAAGGAATTCTCACAAAGAAACCAGAGTGCAGGAGAAACCCAACACTTTCATTAATTGATAATATTTTTATTAGGCTGTTACTTTCAAGTGTCTTTTAGTGCTTGAACTGGAATTTAAATGTCTGAAAGGAATGGGTATTCAGGAAAAGAAAAGTAATTACACCCTGTAATTCTGATTTAATTACAAGGAAATAGATGTAACAGGATGTGGTAAGTTATGATGGGGTTTTAAAATGATATATGTCATTAACATGTTAATTGGCATGAAATCTGAACTCACAGCCAGAGAAATCTTAGGTGAATATAGGGTCAACTCTATTACAGGCAGTATTATAATGAAAATTCTGTGGAAGCCTTTTACATTTGATTCAATGTACTTTTCCCTTGTTTGTGTTCAATACAATGAAATTTCAGTCCTGCTCAGGAGGAGGAGGAGGAGAAGAAGGAAGAAGGGGGGGAGGAGGATGAGGATGAGGAGGAGGAGGAGGAAGAGGAGGAGGAAAAATGTAGAGGAAGAAAAAGAGGAAGAAGAGGCCGTTCCTAAAATGTTGGAGTGGCTAGCTTGAACTTGGAATTGAATAGTCATAAAGTTATGGTAAGATTAAATGAGGGAATGAGTTTTCCTCTGTGCTCAGAGACCAGGTCATGGTTATAAAACCTGGGTTCTTAGTGAGTTGCAGGCCAGCTGGGGCTACTGGGAGACCCTGTCTCAAAAAGATCAAGAAAAAAAAAAGCTGGGTTCTTTTAACATTTTAGCATCATGATGAAATGAAACGCATAAAGGTTTTGATTATTAAAAGACTGCCTTTCCCTCCGAGGCCCATGTGAGTATTTGTTTATTTTATTTAATTGTGATGTTTTTGGCTCAAGGCTAGGGTTAATAATCAAGATGAGAAAGAATGCCTCTGTTCAGTAGAGGGCATCAGCCGAGCTAGAATGAGGCTGTTGGTAGAGAACGGAAGTGGGGACCCACCCTGGGCCTCAGAGATAAACTAGTCTGAGGTGGCTCCCATCCGGGCCCTCAGAGTCTCAATCTTTAGCCATGAAGACTGACGACTCACCCCTGAATGTGACACTAGTTCAGCAACTTCGCTGTGGATATGTTTCAGTATTAAAAACCCCAGCTGGTCACCCTAAGGTGATCATGTTCCTAGGAGAGCAGCCATGTTGATGTTGCCCTTTATTTTTTTTTAATTAAAAAAATTTTATTTATTATTTTTATTTTATGCATATTCATGTATTGCCTGCATGTAGGTAAGTGCACCCATGTCATGAAGTGCCCTCAGAGGTCAGAAGAGGCTGTCAGATCCCCTGGGACTGGAATTATGGATAGTTGTTAGCCGCTATGTGGGTGCTGGGATTTGAACCCAGGTCTTCTGCAAGAACAACCAGTGTTCTTAACTGCTGAGCCATCTCTCCAGCCCCGATGCTACCCTTTATATGGTGCTTGTGTTCACATGGGCACAGCCTGGCATTGTGGCTAGCAGAGCCTTCTGTGAAAGGGAAGGTGAATATGAACTTGCCTAGGGCGGGTGGCAGAGCTTTTCTCTTGAGCTCCTGGTGTTCACTGATTTAGAGTAATCTAGCTTATTAAAAAGAAAGTAGACTCCAGTTTTATGTATGGCAGAACTGAGTAAGTGAATGGGTTACAGTCACTAAGTTTAGTTTGATATGACTGAACCCAGGCCCTGTTGCCCATGTATACGTGTATGTTGTGTGTATACACGTGTGTGCATACATGTGAAGGACAGAGGTTAACCTTAGCTCTTGTTCCTTGAGAGCCTTGTTTTTTTTGTTGTTGTTTTTTTGTTTTTTGAGACAGGGTCTCCCTGTAGCCCCAGCTCACCTGGAACTCACTATGTAGATCAGGCTGGTCTCGAACTCACAGAGATCCGCCTGCCTCTGCCTCCCAAGTGCTGGGATTAAAGGCGTGTGCCACCATGCCTGACAAGAGCCTTGTTTATTGGGACAGTCTCTCATTAGCCTGGAGCTCACCAAGTAGGCTAGGCAGGCTGGCCAGTGAGCCCCAGAGATCCTCCTGTCTCTGCCTCCCTACAACTAGGATTACAAGTATGTACCATCACACCTGGCTTTTTTTAAAAAAAAATTTATTTTTATTTTATGTGTACAGATGCATTGCCTGCATGTATATAAGTGCACCAATGTCATGCAAAACCTGTGGAAGTCAGAGAAGGTGTTGGATCCCCTGGAACTGGAGTTACACATGGTTGTTAGCTGCCTTGTGGGTGCTGGGAACCAAACCTGGGTCCTCTACAAGAGCAGACAGTGCTCTTAACCACCGAGTCATCTCTCCAGCTCCAACACCTGGCTTTTTATACTGGTTCTGGGGACTGAACTCTGGTCGTCATGTTTGCAGGTCAAGCACTTTACTGACTGAGCCATCTCCAACTGCCCCAGACCCTCTGTCATTTCACTTTAGGGGATTTCCTAAAGTTCCCTTCCAACTGACTGCTGCACATAACTGTCAGGGATGCATTGCCCCTACCTCCCCCATCCATTCAAGTCTCAGTACAAACGCTGCCGCCTCAGGCAGACCTCATTGACTACCCTGCTTCTAAACTAGCACCATCTTACATCTTGTAAGCTCAGGTCTGTCTTCAGTTTCTTTATTTGTAGACATAACCTCCATTTTGCCACATTTCCTTGTTTGTTTATAACCTCAGCAGAGTACAGGTTTCCTGAGGTCAGTTACCTGTCCTGCCTTGTTCGTTGACGTGTCCCCAAACCACGAGCAGCTTCCAACACTCGAGGTGGACATGCAATGCAGAACGTGTCCACTGCTCATTTGCCAGATGAGGGTCTTGGACTGGAGACCCAGTGTTGGCTGGGAGGAACGGCCTGCTTGCTTTTGCTCTGTGTTAGGCTTCTGGCCCTGAAGTTGGATGACACAATGGTTAATGTTGATTGTAGGTTCGAAAGCATCTAGTACAAACCTCTAGGATGCTTGCTAGAGATTTTCTAGATTGGGTTAATAGAAGTGGGAAGACCCACCCTAAATGCTGGCAGACTGTTCCGTGGGCTGAGATCACCTACTGAGTGAAAAAGAGAAAGTGAGACACAGGGCGACCAGCTGTCTCACTCTCCTGTAACCATGGCTTCTCCTCCATGATGGACTGATGCTCTCAAATTGTGAGCCAGGCACTTTTATCATAGTCCTGAGAATGGTGACTAATACAGACAGACAGCTTGCCTGTATGTGGGGAAGGACTGAGGGGCCTCCCAGGCAGCCCCCTTACCTGTGCCAGGCCGAGGGTGAGGGTGTTAACTGCATCACGGTGGGTGGGTAGTTCCTGCCATGGGGGAAGTGGTGGGAAGGACACTTGTACACAGTGTGACTAAGAAAATACACCGGAGGGGATGGAGAGATGGCTCAGCGGTTAAGAGCACTGGTTGCTCTTGCAGAGGACCTGGGTTCAAGTCCCAGCACCCACAAGGTGGCTGACAACTGCCTGTAACTCCAGTTCCAGGGGAATCTGAAGTCTTCTTCTGCCCTTCGGGGGAATTGCACAACATGAGTGCATTTACACATGCAGGCAATACACTCATACCCATAAAATTAAATAAATAATAAATAAAATATTTAAAAAAAGAAAATACACTGGAGCTGGGCCTGGTGGTGCAGGATGGCTATCCCATTTACCTCTGAGTCTGAGGCAGGAGCACTGCAAATCTGAAGACTTCCTGGGTTAGAGTGGGTTCCAAGCCAGCCTGGGCTACTTGGTGATACTCTTAGAATAAAATTTAGAAAAGAACCGGAAAAAAAGGGATGGAGAGGTAGCTAAATGGCAGAACATCGGAAGCCTTTGCCTGCATATGGAAGCCTTGGGCTCAAGCCCTATTACTGGGGAAAAATGTGCGCAGGTCCTGGGTTCAAATCCAGTCCCCACTGCTCACTGCCTTGGGCAATGACTGTGCCTTGGTGGGCCTCAGTTTTCCTACCCATAGAAGGAGTGAAAAGCACGTTGCTCCTTCCGTACTGTGTGAGTGCTAAATGAGGTAATGCCAGGAGGGTCTGAGCGAGGTGCCTGGTGCAGAGAAGTCAACACATGCTCTCCATGGCAACTTTAGGCTCTGGGGGAGCCCGGAGACAGCTCAATTAAGCTGGTCTCAGAAGCCAGTTACGATTAGTTGAACTTGAAAGGCCAGAGACAAAAGAGCCCTCTGAAAAATAGAGGTAAAGAGAACAGTGAAACGGCGTCTAGCACACACTGAGTGCTCTACAGTGTGCGGTCAGCTTGTGTCTAGCACTCCACAGTCATCGCACCATGATTCTTGTGTCTCTCGACCTTTCTCGTGGCCTTTTTTACAGAAAGTACCCCAGGGCGGTGTTGAACTTGTGATCCTCCTGCCTCTTCCTCCCAAGGGCTGAGACTGTACTGTGCCACGACTTCTGGTAAAGCATTGATTAAAAAGCAAAATGAAAACACAACAATCAGGTTCTCTGTGTCAACCAAAACACTCCTGGTTCTGATGGTTGAGTCAGTTTTCTGGGAAAGCACAGAGCTTGGCGGTGGTTGGCTAGGGCTCATTTGGTAGTGTAACTGTTTCCAGGTCTCAGAGGCACAGGGGTGGGATGGAACTGGAGCCGTGTGTGTGTGTGTGTGTGTGTGTGTGTGTGTGTCTGTGGTTGTGTGTATATGAATCCGTGTCTGTGTGTGTTCTCATGTGCATCCCCATGTGTGTTCTCATATGTGGTGTGTGTCCGTGTGTGTCTGTATCCATGTCCATGTGTATGTATGTGTGTGTGTCTGTGGTTGTGTGTGTGTGTATGAGTGTATGTTCCCATGTGTGTCCCTGTGTGTGTGTGTCTGTATGCATGTCTATGTGTATATATGTGTATGTGTGTCTGTATCCATGTCTATGTGTATGTAAGTGTGTGTATGTCTGTGGTCATGTGTGGTGCGTGTCTGTATCCATGTCTATGTCTGTGTGTGTGTGTCTGTGGTTGTGCGTATATGAATCTGTGTCTGTGTGTGTTCCCATGTGTGTCCCCATGTGTGTTCTCATGTGTGGTGTGTGTGTCCCCGTGTGTGTATGTATCCATGTCCATGTGTATGTATGTGTGTGTGTCTGTGGTTGTGTGTGGTGTGTGTGTGTGTGTGTGTATGTTCCCATGTGTGTCCCCGTGTGTGTGTCCTTGTGTGTGTGGTGCATGTGTGTCCCTGTGTGTGTATCTGTATGCATGTCTATGTGTATATATGTGTGTGTGTCTGTATCCATGTCTATGTGTATGTATGTGTGTGTATGTCTGTGGTCATGTGTGGTGTGTGTCTGTATCCATGTCTATGTCTGTGTGTGTGTGTGTGTGTCTGTAGTTGTGTGTGGTATATGTGAATGTATATCCATGTCTGTGTGTGTTCCAGTGTCCCCATGTGTGTGCCTCCTTATGTATGTGATGTGTGTGTGTGTGTGTTTGTGTGTGCAAGCAGAACTGAAAAGGTGATGCCCACACCACTCTACCCCCCTCCCCCAGTCCACCCCTCCCACCAGGACCACTAGCTTGTTTTGCCCTTGGATGGTCTATGACCTTCCCTTTACCTAACTTCAGAGGCACCAGCCCCCCAAGTTCTTCAAGTCTCTGAAGCAGAAGCAACCTTGGAAGCCCAGTCATAGCTCCCCACTGCCCCCCAATGAGCACTGCCTCCCTCATCTGCCACCACAGAGACAAGGGGAACCATTCATAATTCAAGTCACCCCTTCCTTTCCTACATGCCACCAACATGCGCCGGATGCTGGGGGAAAAACTGAGCGCTCTCTCCCAGGACACACCAAAGATCAAGCGGCATCTCATTAAGGCACACTTCAAAGACTCGCCCTTTATTTCCATACAAACAAGTTTAAATTATTGTGTGTGAATCTGCTGTTAGCGGGGGGACTCTGTTCCATTATGCATGACGCCTTACTGCTCTGGTCATGAATAATGACTGTCACACCATCAGCGGTTTCTAGGAATATGCTAAACTTTGGGAGTGGCCATGTTATTGGGTTAAAGTTCTGTCATTGCATATTAATTTTATTTCTTACTCAAGCTAGAACCTTCTGGCTCATCAAAACAGGTACTGCAATCTGGTAATTAAATGCAGCATAATGCAGGCTGTGGCTACAATTTCTATATTATTATTTAATATTTATTGAGCCCTTGCTCTGGGCAAGGGATCACGCTTGGTGTCTGCCTTGGTGCATTGAGTTATTTAATTTTCACCAGAAACCCACCACATAGCAATGATTATTATCTCCATTTACACATGAAAAAAATTAATAATGAGAGGGATCTAAATCACCTGTGAATGAGACTCATACTTAAGGGCAATGATTCTGGTTAATTTGCACAACTATAGACGTTCCTTCCTGTGGCTTGGGTCTGAAATGCCCTCCATAGACCACCATGTTCCAACGCCTACTCTCACAGCTGCTAGCACTGCTGTGGGAGGCTGGGAAATCTCGGAGAGCTGGCAGAAGAATACTTGGCACAGGCCTTTGAGGTGATAGCCCAGCCTTGGTCCTGGTCTAACCTTTGCTATCTGATCTGGCTGCCATATGGAGATTTCCACCGTGTGCTCCCACAGCCACCATGGAGCCACTGCACCATGCCTTCTCTGTCCCAGACTGAAATGCCCTGAAACCATGAGCCCAAATAATCCCTTAAGTTGTTTCTGAGGTGTTTTGTCACAATAATGAGAAAAGTGACAACCCCCTAATTATAATTTTGTTTTCCTCATGCTATTTTTGTCCGAAGAGCATCTATTGATCATCTACCAGTTAGGAATCAGGTATTTTGATGCCCACTTTACTGATGAGAAAACTGATGCTCAGCAGGTAGACCTGTTCCTTGGAGCAGAAGCTCTTTGTTCAAGCTCTGGTTTTCCGTTATTTAAATCTTGGAATCATCCATCTATTTTCCTCAATAGGATAAGGTGATTGTACTATGGCTTCTGCACTGCCTAGGAGTCTTGATCATTTCTTCTAGGTCCTCCTTAGAGAGACAGACATCTACTGTCGTGGTTTGAATAGGAATGGCTTCCATAGGCTCATGTATTTGGGCACTTGGTCCTCAGATGGTGGTGCTGTTTTGGGGAGGCTGTGGATCCGTTAGGAGGCAGAGCTGGAGGAAGTATGCCACTGGCGGAGAGCTTTTATAGCTTGGCCCTACTTCCTGTGCAAATCTGTCTGTTTCCTGAGTGCAGATGCAATGTGATCAGGTACCGTCATCCTCTTCCTGCCTCCTCACCACGATGGAGTCCATCCCTTTGGAACTGTGAGCGAAACAAATCCTTCCTCCCTTAAGCTGCTTTTGTCAAGGTATTTTATCACAGCACCAGAAAGGAACTAATATACATGATCACTTTCCTTTATTGATTATGTGACCTTGGGCAAGTTACTTAACTTCCTCCTTTCACGTCACCTGTACCTCTCTCGGGATCATTAGCTTGCACATACATCTGAGCTAATATTTTACATGATTCTAAGATCACTGATACCTTCCAACATGGGTTTCTCTCATTAGCCCCAAATAATCATCTTGTATATTTGAACTTTGTTCACCGCCTCTTCTTTTAAAGTTCTACTGTTTGACCACTGAGGTCATGGTTTATTTCAGTCTCCTGTCTAGCCCGTCACCCAGGGCAGTAATTGGCCAATGGCTCATTCACATGTCGGTGTTCATGACTTAATGGAAGCTGTTGAGATGTGTTGTAGAAATTGATTACAAGTATTGTCTCAAGTCCCCATCTCAGATTACTGGGAAACATTTCGAAGGGAAGTTTGACTTGGCCACAGCTTTTATTTTTAACCTCTTGATCTAGCTGATGTCAAATCCAGCTTCAGTGTCAAGACAGGAAATGCTGGGGTCCTCTGGAAAACGTCTTAATAATTTCTGCATTATTTATTCAAGATATTTGGCTAGCTCAACGTGGAATGCTTTTTCCATTTGGAAATGTGTCACTGAATGCCCTGACAGGAAATGAACTTGAGAGGCCTCTGTCTAGAGATGGAGCTGGGCTCTGAGCAGACCCAGCCCTCTCCAGCATAGTCTTTGCTCTTGCTGCACGACCACCTGCCCTTCCTGCTGCCCCAACCCTTCACCTCTAACTCCAGAGGCCTGGGTACCATCCAGTCATGAAATCCCACCTCGGAGTCCTATAGAAACAGCTCGTCTGGCACAACTTATCGACGCCACGCCGGACGCTTCCTGAAGTGCTTTCTCAGACCTTATTGATTCGATCTGTGAGCTCTCCTTAGTCTTCCAACCATTCCAGCTTCTGTTCCACATCATAGAACCGCTCCCTCCCCCAGCCCTCCATTTGTTGCTTTCCTATCTCCCCCAATGCTATACACAACTCTGTACCCATCCTCCGCTCACAAGGTTCCCAGGCCTTGTTGCTTAATTCTGGGAAGTGAGCAAGGGCATTACTAAAAGGATCTGATGGTCTCCACCCACATCCAAGGAAGGAGCAGAGGGAGATGAGTGGGATCAAGGACAAGAGGGGCAGAGGCAGAGGAGGCGGGGCTTGGAAGGGACTCTGGAACATTTTGGGGGGTGGTGAGTTGTCAAGGACAGCTGATATTTTATGAGGCATGGGGCTGTGGGAGGTGGATACGTAAAGGAGCCTGAGGACCACTTTCATGAATAGATGCCCATTCCTTGGCATTTCAGAGGAGGCTGCAATGAAGGCTTAGAATGCTTTGCAAGTATCTCTACACATTGGCTGTGTGTCCTCCTCAGCACCACAACCTTGTCCGAATTGGCTACTCCTTGTTGAGTCATTATTTGTACTAGAATTTATGCATGCCTCTCCCCAGCCCACCAACATATATACTGGAGACACCAAGCATCCTGATGGTAGACTACCCATGAGACCTCGCTCCTATTTGAACAAGCAATGCCAATCTGTTCTTTTTTTTTTTTTTTTTTTTTTGAGACAAGGTCTCCCCATAGCCTCAGCTGACCTGGAACTTGTTATGTAGACCAGACTGACTTCAGTTTCATAGAGATCCACTTGCCTCTGCCTCCCAGGTATTGGAATTAAAGACATGTCACCATGCCTGGCTATTCATTTCTTATTTAAAGATTTACTTGTTTTTATTTTATGAGTGTTTTGCCTACATGTTTGTATGTCTGGTGCCTGTGGAGGCCAGAAGAGGACATTGGGTCTCCTGAAACTGAAGTTATAGCTGGTTATGAACCACTGTGTGGGTGCTGGGAATCAAACCAGTATCCTCTGCAAGAGCAGCCAATGCTCTTAACTACTAACATAGCTTTCAGTCTTAGGAGTTCCTCCCCTCCCCTCCCCTCCCCTTTTATCCCCTTTCCTTCCTTCCTTCCTTCTTTTTTTTTTTTTTTGGCAGTACTGGGGATTGGACTCAGGGCCTTGTATATGCTAGGTGGGCACTCTCCATTTCTTGTTTAATGAAACACTGCCTCCTCATTCCGATAAGACAAAAGCCTAGAAAATCCAGACACAACTCAGGGCAGTGATGGGGGATAGTGCAAGAGGAGCTTAACTTCCTGGATGCCTGGTGGACCCACTGCTATAGGGACACGCACTCTCAGGCAGTGTCCCCTGTGTACTGTATGGTTCCAGAGCACAGGATTTAAGGACACACAGGCCTTGTGCTTGTGGCAGAATTTAGCCTGGAAGCTAGGAACCGCACAAGTTGAGAAAGCCATTTAACCTCTCTGAGCAATGCCTGGGGACACTTTTGGTGGTCATGACTGAGATGGGCAACAAAGTGCTGGCCTCTGGGGGTGCTGGTGTCACCTCTGGGGCTGTTACACATGCCACGGGACACAAGACAGCTCTCGATAACAAAGAATTACTCTGTCCCAAATGCCAGAAATGATAGTTTGTTCTAAGTCTGGGTCTTCTTTGATGCTCAGTAGGAAAACAGCAACATCAAAACCCCACCATGACTGATTAGTGATATCTGCTTTGGACACAAGAAGTGGGATTTGTAAACATATATGTTTACCATTACAACATACCATTACAACATAGCCCCAGCTGTCCTGGAACTTGCTATGCAGACCAGGCTGACAAGTTGATTTTTTTTTCTTTGGCCTAAATTACAAACCTTAAGGACAGCAACTGAGTGGATCTAGTTCACAACCACATCTCTAGTGTCTAGAACAGTGTCTACACAGGTCAGCATATGTATGGTAAATCAGTGAGTTGAGTTGTTACAAGGACAGTAGTAACTGTCCTAGCCCCAAGGATTTTAAATAGTTTTGTATAAACTTATTCCAGTTTTAATAAAACAACCTAAAAGTAATAAAAAGAATAAGAATGTGAGAATACGTGAATATTAATCATTTTCCTTGAGCATAGTTCTTGCTCATCTTTCCTTTTTTTTGAGCATCTACTGAAGATGTCTGTTCAAAGAAGTCTAAATTCTGTTCTGTGACCCTCCTCCTGAAACTAGTCCTCATGATATAGCCACCTTGCTGTGGCTGTCACTCACCTGCCTAGCAGGTATAAGGCCCTGGGTTCAATTCCTAGCACTGTGAGAAATGCGTTCACCTGAAGGATGAGGTAGCGGGTCAGTTCCCACTCATGTAACACCCACGTTTTACCTTTTAGAAACTAGAAAAATTGCCCTTCCTTTCCTACCTCACCTGAGTAAATTTGATACAAATTATGGAAGTAGCCGACTTATTTAAACAGATTTACCATATTTTAAAACTATTTTAAGGGAGCTAAAAGACTCACGGGAAGTGGTAAAAATAACAGACCCTCATGTGATTATCAGTTTCCTCTGGAAAATGTGTCATTCATATATAGTTAGAATATAGTATCAAGGTCAGGGTGTGGACATTGGTACAATATGCTTAAGAGGCTACAAACCTTAGTTTTCAGAGTGGTGTGTGTGTGTGTGTGTGTGTGTGTGTGTAGCCATGTGACTCTATCATTTGTATAGATGTGAGTAACTACCACCACAGCTACGATGCAGAACTGCTTACAACAATGAAAGAATAGTGATCAAAGCTACCAGGCGCCAGCACTAGGGTGTCACCAGCACTCTGCTGGGTATTTTCACATTATTACCTTCCTACAATTCTGGACAGTCAGATGTTACATGCATTTCACAGAGAGGTAAACTGAGGCTTAGGGAGCATAGGAAACCTAACAGTGATCTGCACAGTGAATAACAAAGCCAAATCTGTTAAGCACCAACCCTTGCCCTCTTAATAATTCCATGCTGGGATTAAATTTAGAAATCACCCCATAATCTCACCACTAAGAAACGAACACACTGGACAATTTGGTAGATTTCCTTCTGCTTTTTATTCTGTGCCTAGAGAGATTCAAATCTAGTTGGGATGAACGGTTTGCATAATTTCAATTTCCTTCCCTCCTTCCCTTCCCTCCCCTCTTCCTCCTTTTCCTCCTCCTGTTCTTCTTTCTTTCTTTTGGTGCCAGGGATCAAACCCACCACCTTGCACATGCTAAGTAAGTACTTGGCCGCTGAGCTACACTTTCAGATTTAGAATAAAATTTCTGTTGCTCTGTTGTTGACCAACAAAATCGCTTCCAAACCATCATTCCTATAATTACCACTGTGAACAGCCTTGTGCCAAAAACCACATGCAAATCCAAATACATTCTTAGGATGAGATTCTGAAATATGAAACCATTGGGCAGAATAATATAATTGTTTTATGATTTTAATAGTATTGCTTTACTATTCAGAAGGCAATATCTCTAAACAAATGGTCCCCATTACTATTGATAAGGAGCTGGTGAATTATAGTTCCCAGCATATGTCTACTTCTGCTGCCTGTTCTGTGTAAATAAAGTTTTATTAGAAACTAGCCCAGCTCATGCATTCACAATACTGTCTATTGCTGTTTCCATGCTATGTAGTCGTTTAGTAATTTCCATAGAAACCATATGGCTGGCAAAGCTGGAGGTATTTCCTATGTGGCCCTTTATAGAAAAGGTTACTGGCCTCTGCTGCAGATAAAACTATGCACAAGAGATAACAGTGATGGCCTTTTGTCAGAACAGTTACTCCACGCATAGCCTCGTGGGGATTGGCACCTCTGGGAGAGGCTGTGTTATAAGGTACATTGGAGTGACTGGAATACAAAGGGAGCAGGTATACAGCTGATGCCTAATAAGTGCTTGTTTATGGTGACCTTGTGGCTGCTGCTGAGCATGGCTTTGGCAGTGAATCGGGGTCACCTCATCCTTCTTTCTCCCTTGCCAGGCTTTGCTTTTCGGGGGCTCTTGGAATTCGTCCTGAGTAGATAACGTCCTCCTCACACCCCTGGTGTACACAAAAAGCAGCTCTATTATTCAAATTCTCCAAGATCAAGGATGTAAAATGAGGGCTGCTCCTGGCCCCATAAGACATTCAGATAAATCTCACAGCTTCCAAATGTGACTATGTTACCCTGGGATTAATACCGAGTAATCCGGCGCCCGCATCAAGACAGGGAAAATAAGCATTTAGTCTCCCGGAAAATCAGTTTATACTGATTACAAGTTGTAGCCTGTCACTGTGATGGGAATTGAAAATGTGTACATTTGCAAGGTTAATATTTCTCTCTAAAGCTGCTCTCTTCCCTGCCTCCTGCCCCCACCAGCTGAAAACAGAATTCCAAGTAAATATTTGTTCTGAGACAGCCTCATACCGACACAAGGTTTAAGCTACCTTTTCATTTACCAGCAGGACACCAGAGCAGTAGGAAATCGGGTAGCGATGGTCGGCACATTCCGGTTCAGTCTGGATTGTTTGGGTCAGCTCTGTGCAGTAGAATCTTCGAGAGATCATTCAAGGACGCCCCAGTACTCTTCCTGTAACTGCCTTCAGATGCTGGGGTCACCTCAGCCTAGGTTAAAAACCATAGGCCTAGGACAAATTCAGTTGCTAAAGTGCTTGCTGAGCAAACGTGAAGGCCTGAGCTCAGATCTTAGCACCCATACAAAAAGCTGGTGTGATGGTGAGTGTCTATTTTCCCAGAGCTGGGGAGGTTGAGACAGGAGGATTCCTAGGGCTTCATGGTCAGCCAGTCTAGGTAAAGTGGTGAGTTCCAGGTTTTAGTGAGACATCCTAGTTCAAAAAGTAAAGGTAGTCTGGCCATGGTGGCTCACACCTTAATCCCAGCACTAGGGAGGCAGAGGTAGGGGGATCTCTGTGAGCATGGTCTGCATAGTAAGTTCTAGGCCAGCCAGGGCTACACAGCGAGACCTTGCCTCAAAACAAAACAAAATAAACAAAAGAAGTAACAAAACAAATATGGGCTGGAGAGATGAGTGGACAGTTCATGGATATACCTTGTGTTAGTTACTTTTCTCATTGCTATGACAAAATACCCTGACAAAAGCAGCTAAAAGGTTTATTCTGGCTTACAGTTTGAGGGTAAGGCCATCCTGCTGGGGAGGGCAGGGCCACGGGAGCATGAGGTGGCTGATTCCATAGTGTCTGCAGTCAGGAAGCAGAGAGCAATGGATGCTGCAGCTCAGCTTGCTTTCCCCTCTTTATTTAGTCTGGGACCTCAGCCTATGGAATGCTCCTGCCCATAGTTATGGTTGGTCTTCTTATCTCAGTTAACCCAATTTATTACAGAAAACCCCTTACAGGGTGGGGAGATGGCTCAGTCAGTAAAGTGCTTAGTGCGTAAATATGAGGATCTGAGTTTGGACCCCAAGCACCTACGTAAAATCCAGGTGTGGACCTGTGAGATGGTTCAGTGGATAAAGGCACCTGCCATGCTGATAACCTGAGTTTAATTCCCAGGACCCACATGGTGGCAGGATAGAACTCTTTCGAATTGTCCTATGACCTCTATACATGTGGTGGCATGAGCCCTTTGACTCCCCTCCCCACAGACACA
>NW_008340140.1:2944080-2987610 GCF_000622305.1 Nannospalax galili
GTCGCACAGAGATTCACCTGCCTCTGCCTCCCAAGCTGGAACTAAAGGTGTGTACCATCACACCCGGCATATAGTCTCCCCACCCCCCTACCCAGTACTGAGGATTGAACCCAGAGCCTTGCTCAGAGACCAGTGTTCTTATACCTCTATCCCCACCCCCCACATAGATGTTCCATACTTTAACAAATTTGGATTTTATGTTCATTTTCAATTATGCGTATGCACGTGTCTGTGTGTGGGCATGTGCACATGAGTGCCGTGCCCGCAGAGGCCAGAAGATGGCTTTGGATTCCTTAGAGCTGCAGTTACAGGCAGATGTGATCTGACACAGGTGCTGGAAACTGAACTCGGGTCCTCTGGAAGAACAGTGTGTTCCTGAACTACTGAGCCATCTCAGCAGCCCCAATAGGCCTTCTGAACTTAAATTCAAAGCTACACTGCTCTTGGGTGTTGACAGAGGCCTTTGCCAGCTGTTGCCTCTGTGTCTCTTCACTGGCCTTTTCCCTTGGGACCATCACTGGTGGGCTTTCTGAAACTGGCCCCATCTCACCCCAAAGCCTGTGCCATTACCATGGATTAAGGTTTTTTTTTTTTGGTTGTTGCTTTGTGTGTTTTGATGTGCATTTGCTTGTAACGGTGAGTCGCTTGAGGCTCGAGCCTCTATTTTTATTATTTATTTTGAGACAGAGTCTCACTGTGTAGCCCAGCCTAGCCTGGAATTTGTACTCCTCCTGTCTCAGCCCTCCATGTTGGGGTTATTGGCATATTCCTCTCATTTATTTTTAAATGATGCTTCACTTAATCAAATGAATCTGAGATGAAGTTAGCTACCACATCAGTATGTTTACTTGTACTTTCAAAATCCTTTTCTGACTGCACAGAGGCTTCTGACACTGTATTTTAAGGGCTCAGTGTGCTGTAAATGTAGGACATAGTTTTGGACACATAGTAAGTGCTCAGTAAACACTTGCCTTGTTATCACAGAGTCTTGGGGGCATCTTAAAGTAGAGGCAGGACATGAGCAATAAATTCACCAGGGATTTCTTAGTCCCCTTGGAAGGGATAGGTAAATCTCATTATATTCTTTTTTTTGCTTGTTTTTAGACAGGCTTCATTTTATAGCCCAGGCTATCCTCAAACTCAGGCTCTTCCAGTCTTAGCCTCCCAAGGGTTGGGGTTACAGGTATGCACTACCATGTCCAGCTGACCAATATTCTGACCATATTTTTAATGATAACTTATTAATTATATCTAACTATAAATGATTAATTATACTCCTAGCTTTTCACTCCCCCCAGTGGCCAAATTCACACGCAAAGCGCTTCAACAATTAGGGGAGGGGTGACAATGCTGTTTTCGAGGAAAGAGGACGTGTGATTGTCAGGCTGGAGGATTGGGAACCAGAAGAGTCCAGGCATCCCTCCACCCTTACCCCTGCCTGGATTTACCTCTGCCAGCTTTTGCTCAGTGTAGAAACTGGTAAGTGGTGTTTTCCTATGTCTGTTGTCCTGTCCTGTCCAGACAGGGACCGAGGTCTGGGCTTAATGACAGCCAGGTGCGGAAGCCCCAAAGTAGATGACATCTTTGAAGAACATCCCACACAGAAATAGGCAAAAATCAGGTCCTAACACAATCCTCATATACGGACCCAGATGATCAAGGCAGGCTGCAGGAGGGTGGTTCCTGCAGCTCTTTTGGGGTAGGGGACAGAGCTTTAAGGCTGCCATTTCTGACATGAATACAGAGAATGTGCAGGAGGTTTGTAATGGTAAATGAGACCCTGGGGCTGGGGGCTAGATACTCCAGGAATTTGTAGTGGGAACTTAATGAAAATTCAAATGAAACCAATGGCTCCCCCCCCCCTTTAAAAGACCCTCTCTGCCTGGGCAGGCGTGTGGACTCAGAAGCTGAGCAGGAAGTGGCTGCTATGTTCCCGCCTCTGACATCCGGGTGACCTCAGAAAGGGTTATTTAATTCCAAAGTACATCGACGGGCCATTCACACTTAGGGAGGGGAAAATGAAAGAATTTATATCCCTTTCATATATAAAAGGAAACAGATGTGATTTTCTTTACAAAAGAGCATTTCATTAAAAAAAAAAAAAAGGCGAGTCCAAGTTAACATAACCATTATTCTCCATCATGGGAAAGCCAATCCTGTTTGCTTGTCATTTCAGAAGGTAGCAAAATCCTTTCATCGAGTCATTTCTTGTAAACATCCCACCATTGCCTTCTGGGAGCAGACCTCTGTTTCCCATCTCACACCGAAGCCATTTTCTTAGACTAATGTTTTATACACACAGCTCAGATACAATGCAAACTCTGGGTACCCCAAAGGCAATGGGGCATTCGTTTATACTAAATCAGAAGTGTCACCCTTGGCAACCTGCAGCAGTGAACATTTATTCAGTCTTGCATTCCTGGCACTCAGAATTATTTCTTTCATGCCTGATAGCCAAATTACAATATGGCAGGCTTCCCTGGAGCCACTGGATCATTAGTGCTAGCTCACAACATACTTTCAACTGATATGACATTTCATGTACAGCTGCCAATCAAAAACTGGGATATGCAAATGAGGCTAGGTGCACCGGTGTACAATTCCTGTACCATGAGCCTCTCACAGATTTCCTTAATGACTAGCAGTCATTCTGCAGAGTGGAAGAAGTAGAAAGAACACACAGGAAAATTCCCCCAGGAAGCTGGTTGCGAGAGCCAGAAGATTTTTACATTTGATTTCCATATTTACTCTCTTGCTTGCCCCTTCTCTGTGTGTTTCTAAACAGGAGGCCTAAAAATACCCGAGCAGGGCTTGTTATATAAATACACCATCTCGTCAGAGTGGCAGAAATGGCCCGTCTGCACTAAGGGTGCCGTGGGTTCCGTTTGAATAGGAATCAGGTCGGGCCTTCTGTGGCATAGGAGGCAGGTTCTCTGTTGGCTGCTTGGCCCTGTGGGTCAAAACGCCACTGAAGGATGGAGCTGGGGAGGGGGTGGGGTGTTCTCGGCATAGTTCCTGTCTCTGCTTTTCTTTCTGCCTATCTGAGGCCCTGCGTGTCAGTCCTAGCTTCCCAGCTAGTCTTCCTTTCCACATTCTGGAAAGCTCCAAGCCCCTGTCTACTTTAGGAAGGGCCTGGGCCTTCTTCCTCCTGCTTACCGTTACTAAGCTCAGTGCAAGGAGGAGTGAAACAGAGTTATGGATTGGACCAGCCTTATCTAATTGAGTTAGAACTGTGTTCTGGGACTTTCCATTTAAACTCCAGGTCTACTAGGAACCTTACAAATACCTCTGTTGCAAATGCTAGTTATACTCTGATTTGATACTTACATTGTGTATATACATATATACACAAGTATTGTGTATCGAGTAAAAATACAAACAAGGAGCCAATGAGATGGCCCAGCTAGTGAAGGCACTGGCCATGCAGGCCTGGTGATCTGAGTTTGAACCCACATGTGGTAGTTTGAATGTGGTGTCCCCCATAGGCTTGAACCCACATGTGGTAGTTTGAATGTGGTGTCCCCCATAGGCTTGAACCCACATGTGGTAGTTTGAATGTGGTGTCCCCCATAGGCTTGAACCCACATGTGGTAGTTTGAATGTGGTGTCCCACATAGGCTTGAACCCACATGTGGTAGTTTGAATGTGGTGTCCCGCATAGGCTCAAGTATTTGAATACTTGGTCAGTTGGTGGCACTTTTTGGGAGGGTCATGGAATCCCTAAAAGGTGTGGCCTTGCTGGAGGAAGCACATCACTGGGGGGGGGGGCTTTAGTTTTGTCCACTTCCAGTTTTTCTCTACTTCCTGTGCCTGCTTGAAATGTGAGCTCTCAGCTTTCCACTTCAGTCACCTCTGCCATCACCTCTGCCATGCCTCCCCGCCGTGATGGACTCTCATCTCTCTGGAACTGTAATCCTGATAAACGATTCCTTCTATAAGTGGCCCGGGTCATGATGTTTCATCACAGGAACAGAAAAGTAACTAATACACGACATAAAGGTGGAAGGAGAAATGTGATTGCACAAAGTTGTCCTCTGACCTCCACACTCAACCTGTGACACATGCACCTGAACACCACCCACACCCACACCCACACCCACCCACACACACCCCCCCCCCACACACAAGCGCACACACGTTAGAACCCACAGAGATGGGGGGTCCCGCCAGAAGTAGAGAGTGGCACTGTGCATCTCCCACTGGCTGCCACCTCCTTCATTATTTCCCACCACCGCTTTTTCTGAACTGAGGGAGAATGCTCTGGCCTTGAGGGGCACGCCACCATCACACACCAACCTTTTTCTTTCTGTGACATGAAAATGCTGACTCAGTGTGATGATGACTTCTGAATTTATTTTCCATTTCTGAGAAGCCGAAATAGCAAACGCCAGATATATGACATGCCAAAGTGATAAAAACCCCTTTTAAGAAATGCTTATCTCCTTTCTGTTTCCGGTTCGCATGTTCTTCCTATTATATGTGGGATACTTTTCCTGCATGTCTAGATCTGGGTGATTCCTTTATTTTCACAAACGAGAAAATGGCACATCATTTAGTCGCAGGTTTACTTGTGTCCTCTGCCCATGTCTGGAAAAATAAAATGACTGGAGGATTCTAATTAACCCAGCTACCATGCGGCCCAGGATGCCTCATCTCCTGTGTGCTCCAGGAGCATTTTCCCTGAAAACTGAGTGAAGCAGGCATCAGGACCATTTTATAAAATTGAACTCGGGCCCAGAGAGGTCAGGCTCTGTTGAAGTCTCACAGCTGGGAATCAGTAAGAGTTGGGTCTAGATGTCAGAACTGTAGTTGGCCTGTCCAAGGCACGATTCACAAGTACTGCTCACGGACGTGAGGTGGGAGACAGAAAGCAGATCTACATTGCATGAGGTCCCTTCTACCCCCCCAATAAATTGTTGAAAGTGTTGTATTATAATTCCAGTTTGATTTAAATAAATGTGTCTTCAAGTCATTGTACTCACGAGGCAGTTTTGAGACTTCGTATTTGACTCCTTTGCAGGCTTCCCCCCTTCCAGTCTCTTCGCCTTCAATAATGAATGTCTTCCTCCCCCGCCTCCCCTCCGCCCTCCGTCCCCTCTTGCTATTTCTCTGTAAGCAGGAGCCAGCCCATGGCTCTCTCAGCTGTGTACTCCTCACAAATTTCCTGGTGTTTCTGGAAGAAACCCTGACCTCTCCCAGCTCCTTGGGGGATCTGGAGAACTCTCACACCTCCCCTCAGCCAAGGTCATCCATTTTTTCATTCCTCTAGGGATATACCGGGGGTACAACTCTGATGTCACAAGGCTTTCAAAACAGCAAAAGTGTGCGGTGTAGAGCCCGAGTGGAAGTCACATGTCACCCCAGGAGTGTTCCGGGAATGCTTCGACTGGCAGATATCAGATCTGGTTACATCCTGAACTTATATTAAGGGAACAGTTCGTTATTTATCATGGCGCACTTCCAGAATCTAAATGATTAGCACGGCTAAATAAATTTGAGATTGAGAAGGAGCTGGAAACTGAGTTGTTTTTTTTTTAAAGCAATAGTCATAAAAATGAAAGCCACAGATTTATTCCCATAGAACTTCTTCAATACATTTCAGGATGGGGTTGTGTTCATCTTGATCATATATTATTAATAAAAATGATGTGTAATATTTAGTAGTGTTTCTGGTGTGCAAAAGGCCTTCTCAGATAGTTTTCCAAAATCCCTGACTAGCATCTCCCTGTGCAGATGGGGACGCTGAGGCTCAGAGAGGCAGGGACCTATCCAAGCTCACAGAGCTCAGAAATAGCAAGCCTGCCATGGGGTTCTGCTCTCCCTCATGCTGGCTTGTCTAGAGAGACAAGCCTAGAGATTTTGGGGGTCTGGAATCACACAGAGTGACTATTCATCTCCAAGACTGTACAGTCTGCTGTCCCTGCAGAGCTGAAGGATGAATCCAGACAGGAAATCGCTGCCCCATGGGAGCCCATGAGAAAGTACTGGGGCTCAACAGAACCAGAGTGGCTCCAACTCTCCTGAGCCTTCTCATCTGGCCTGCCCTCCCTTCCCTTGCTCTCTGCTTCTTCAAGGTCTGAGGCTAGCCCCACCTGGTGCTGGCTCATGTGCTAGGTGATATTGTGACAGGTGAGCTCCTACCTTGTCTCCTCGGTTCTTTAGCCATTTCAACTGTTCTCCACTTGGAATATAATCAAGGAGCAATTGAAGGACAAACTCTTGGCTTTTGAGAGCCAAAGGCCAAGGGGTCTGGCACACCTGAGAGAGCTGAGGCAATCTTTATCCTTGGCCACTGACCTCAGAGGTGCTGAGATGTCAGAATTTGATGAGGGAAGAGTATTTCTGGAGAACAAGAGTGTGAGATGCTGGGGAAGGTTCACAAGAAAGGACTCTGAAGCCTACCACTGAGCCCAGGCCAGGTGGGGGTAGGGCTAGGGCTAGAGAAGAAATATGTTTTATCCAGGTAAATTGTACCATCAAGGGAGACTCAGGTCATGTGGCTTTCGGGAGCCCCCTGAGTTCCATCTGGCCTATCCTGATCAACGCAGGTCTAGTATGGCTTTTGGACAAGACAGAACTTCCCTGTCTCCAAGAAGGGGACAGGATGATGGTGAGGAGGAAAGAGAACAGGCAGAAAAGCTGAGTGCTCTCAAGAAGACTAAGCACAGAAGTGCAGGTGACGGCTTGGGGATGGGGGCAACCCAACAGGCGTCAGTGTGAGCAAAAACAGCAAACTTGCACTGGATCAGCTGCAGTTATGTACAGATGCCAATGTTCCGGGGAAGAAGTGATACCCAACGTTTCGATGAAACCCCTCCATGACTTGCCTTGAAGGAAATTTCCCTAGAGCATGAAGACAACCTAGAGCAATGCTGAGTGGGAGATCTTGAATTCAATGATGAATACTGTGTTCACTAAGGCATTCCTTTCTTTCAAGATATAATGAAAGTTCCAAGAAAGAAATTAATTTATAGGTTGAAAATGAAGCAAATTATGTATTTCACACACTGGAGTTTGTGTTCTGGGAAAATTGTACCTGAACCAGGCATATAGATGACTAATCTCCTATGGAGCAAGCACATTGCTCAGTAGTCAATAGGCAGGTGTGTGTGTGGAGAGAGAGAGAGAGACAGAGAGAGAGAGAGAGAGAGAGAGAGAGAGAGAGAGAGAGAGAGAGAGAGAGAGATCCTTATACTTATATTCATGTAGCCCTTGCTGGTCTCCAGCTTACTATGTAGCAGAAGATGACCTTGAACTTCTGGTCCTGCCTCCATCACTGGAATGCTGGGATTATAGGCCTGCCTCATCATGCCTGGTTTATGTGGTGCTGAGGATGGAACCCAGGGCTTTGTGTATGCTAAAAGACACTCTACCAACTGAACTACAAACCCAGCTCCCCCACCCCACAAGTCAATATATATTTTTGAATGAAAGAATAATTCAGGGTGCTAATAAAATTGAACCACCACACACAGACTATATTAGAATTTGGTGGTAGATGTCTATTGTCAGCAAATGGGCCTGCTTTCTACCTTCTTGCCTGTGGGGCACTAGTGGGTGGCATGTAGCAGATCCTTTGTCAGTCACACATTGGACATTTACAGTTAAGGGCTGAACTGGAAAAGCCTCAACATGCTGGTATTTGTAATTAGCAGCAGGTCAGCTGTGAGTTTGGTGAAAGGAGATCAAAGCCCTGGAGGAACAGTGCTAAACCCTAACGCCACCCAAATGGCCCTGGAACTGTGGTTCACTGCGGTTTCTCACATGTGTGAGGATGTGACAGTGTTGCCCTTCCTGAAAATAACTGCTCCGTGGAAGCCATCTGCTGAAATGTTTGATGGCAGTAAACAAAGGGAAAGATCAAGACAATGACCCTGAATCCTTACCACCACATCCCTTTCACTGGTAAACAGACCTAAATTCAGCAGTGTATGTGTTAACTTTGCTGCTGCTGTGATAAAACACCGTGACCAAAGGTAACTTATAGAAGGAAGGATTTATTTTGACTTATGGTTCTGGGGGGGTGGGGTGGGATTCATCATGACAGGGGAGGTATGACAGCAAATACTAGTAGGGAGCAAGCATGGCATCAGGAGCAGGAAGCTGAGAGCTCACATCCTGAACCATAAACAGGAAATAGAAAGAGCAAGCAGGAAGTAGGGCCAGGCTATAAACTCTCAAATCCCACCCCCAGGGACATATTTCCTCCAGCAAGGCTGCATCTCCTCAAGGCTCCATGGTCTCCCCCAAACAGTGCCACCAGCTGGGGACTGAGTGTTCAGGTACTTGAGCTTCTGGGGGTCCCTTCTCAGACCACATGGTGGTCTATTCTGGAAACCATTTTCTCAAAACTCATTTTTTACGGGTCCAAACTTTTGGCTACCCCATTGCCTTATGAAGTCCTTTTCCCGTGGCTGGCTGCCCTTGTGCTAGTGCCGCAATTTGTCTGCTTTAACTCCTGATGTTCCTTAAGGAAAATCTATGGCCAGATCATAAAGCTTTTGGAAGGGAGAGGATTTTAATCACAGAAGTATCTGATAATTATGAACCAGCAAGCCCCTTGGAAGTAAGCCCTCCCCCCATAGATTCTTGGGGTTGCTTTGACTTCTTCCCCCTCCCCCGTGGCATCAAAGGAATCCATTAGATTCTTTCCCACTTGATTTCACTGATGCTTAATGCCTAAAGCCTTGCTTCAATCAGACATCCTTGATTTATGACGACATTGAGCGTCTCTTGGCAAAGACAGCCTAATAGAGTGTCCGCTTCTAATTGACGGGTTTTAAACCAGCTCATCTCCACTCTGCGGAGCTTCAGACTGCAGAAGGAGCGTCTGAAACATTGTGTCCTTCGGTCAAGCCAGATTACTTCCCACGACCCACAATCAACACCATAATCTGGACCAAACCTCAATTCACTTATCCATTCTGTCTACCTTGGCCCATTGTGTAGCCCAAGGCTAGACAAGAGGAGGAACGCAAGTAAAGAATAAAACCCCACATGACCTTTGTTCCCACTGCCTGGTTAGCAAAGTGTGTCGACAGCTAGGATGAACTGCGAATATGTATTGCCTACTGCTTTCACAGTCCCTGCATGTGGCATTTCTAAGTAAGCTTTCTTTTTCTTTTCCTGCAGTGCTGGGATTGAATTCAGGACCTTGCACATGCTAGGAAGGTACTCTATCACTGAGCTATTCCTATAGCCCTTTAAGGATGGGCTCTGGACACTCTAACACTAAGCCACATCTCTAGCTCCTCATTGATGGATTCTAGGCAAGTACTCTCATTGCTGAGTCCCCGGCTCCTCACTGACGGTTTCTAGGCTGAGCTCTACCACCGAGCCATACCCCCAGCTCTCCTTGGATCATTTTCAATATTACTTTTCTTTAGTAATTTCATTTATATCAAGTTTCTTTAAAAAGTATTTATTTCTGTGTGTGTGCCCACGCATGTGCACAGAGGCCAGAAGAGCGTGTTAGTGTCCTCCTCAGCCACCCTCTCCCTAGTCCTTTGAGGCAAGGCCTTTCCCTGAACCCAGGGCTTACGTTTTCCTGGTTAGGCTGGAAGCCAGCAAGACCTAGCAATCCTCTGTTTCTGCCTTCCTCACCGCCGTAGCCACAGGCATGTACGGATGCCTGGATTATTAGGAGTGTGTAGGGACTGAGCTCTGGTGCTCAGGATCATACAGCAAGCAGTTTTAACTCCTGAGCCATCTCTCCAGCCCCTTTACTCACTTTTTTTGATTGATTTATTTTTTATTTTATGTGTATGAGTGTATTGCCTGCATGTATGTAAGTGTACCCATGTCGTGCAATGCCCATGGAGAACAGAAGAGAGCGTTGGATCCCCTGGAACTGAAGTTACTGACCATTGTTAGCTGCCATGTGGGTGTTGTGATTTGAACCTGGGTCTTCTGCAAGCTCACTCAGTGGTATTAACCACTGAGCCATCTCTCCAGCCCCCCTCAATTAACTTTTTAAAAATATTTATTATTTTTATTTTGTGTGTATGAGTGTATTGCCTGCATGTATATGAGTGCACCTGTGTCATGCAATGCCCATGGAGATCAGCAGAGGGCTTCGGATTCCTCTGGAACTGGAGTTATAGATGGTTGTTAGCCACCATGTGCGTGCTGGGACTCAAACCCAAGCCCTCTGCAAGAGCAGTCAGTGCTCTTAACTGCTGAGCCATACTCCAGCCCCCCCTCAATTCACTTAAAAAAATGTAAATACTTTCATTAGCCTTGCTGTATCTGTAAAATATCTGTAAAATACCAGCCTCCGCGTAGTAGTGATGTTTTTAAAGGACACATTGAAATAAGACCTATAATTAATAAATGATGATTCAGATATAAGTGTCTTTTATCATAGTACCTCAAATCCTCTCATTTACTACGAGAGGCGCATACTTCTCATTTTGGAAAATACTGATGTAGTTTTCAAGCATATAAGTTGAAATTCTATCTTGTGAGAAAAATATGTAAAGGGTTTGATTATTTTATGAACGTTCAGAGTCTAGGCTTGGTCAGGAAGAAAACCTGCCGAGACTTAAGGGGACAGTGGAGTTTGTAGAAGTTTTTTGCTTTCCAGTTTAAGGTGTAAAGAGTAATTTTAACATTTATTTATTTATTTATTTGTGTGTGTTTGTGTGCACGTGTGCGTGCGCGCATGTATGTGTGTGTGTCATGCTTGTGGAGGTCAGAGAACAACTCTCAGTAGTCAGTTCTGTCCATCACGTGGGCTTTGGGGATCGATCTGCTGGGCCACTTTGCAGCAGGAGTGTGGGAGATTTTGAATGACATTTTCTTGTCTAATATCTTTGTGTTCTGCATCAGCTCTATTTTTGTTTTTCGATACAGGATCTCATTACATAGTCCAGGCTGGATGGCTTTGAACTTGAATCCTCCTACCTTTGTGCTGGGGTTATCCACACCTGCATCATGTCCTGTCGAGTCTCATTACTATTATTATTATAAAGTCCTACTATTTTTAAAAATATTTTATTATTTTTATTTTATGTGTATGAGTGTATTGCCTACATGTATGTGAGTTATGTGAGTGCACCCGTGTCGTGCAATGCTGTAGAGGTCATAAGAGGGCTTCAGATTCCCCTGGAACTGGAGGTAAGGATGGTTTGTAACCACCATGTGGGTGCAGGGAATCAAACCCGGGTCCTCTGCAAGAGCAGTCAGTGCTCTTAACTACTGAACCATCTCTCCAGCCCCATCCTACTATATTTATCTTTTAAACAGAATCCCCACGTGAAAGCTGAAGTTTCACTTATTTTAGAACATTTGCTTTCTCATTTCTCTTAGTAGAAACTGACATACTTAAGACATCATCTAATCCAGGGGTTGAAGAGTCACAACACAGACTGTGAGACCTGTGTAGTTGAAGGTACCTATTGGCCAGCCCTTTACAGATGACATCTGCTAATCAGTAGTTTCTGGAGGGAACAAGAATCTGCAGAAACAGCCCCGTGCCTTCCATTCTCCTGAGAGAGCTCTAGTTTGCTTAGGAGTTTTAAGAGAGCTATAAGAGGGTATGGGAATTCCTAACAAGTGTCAGGAAGGAGGGAAATTACTGCACAAGGGACTTGAGGTTAATGTGTTTTTAAAAAATACTTTATTATTTTATTTTATGTGTATGAGTGTATTGCCAGCACATGTGTAAATGTACCTTGGTTGTGCAATGCCTGTAGAGGTCAGAGGAGGGCGTTGAGTCCCCCTGGAACTGGAGTTATGGATGATTGTTAACCACCATGTGGGTGCTGGGCATCAAACTTGGGACCTCTGCCAGAGCAGCCAGGGCTCTTAACTGCTGAGTCATCTCCTCAGCCCCAAGGCTGATGTGTTTTAAAAAATATTATTTACTATAGTCTATCCTCATATTTGCCTCAAGACCCTCCTTTGTCCCTACCCCCCGCCCCGATTCTTTTAGTCCCCTTTCTTAATTGCTGAACCATCCAGCCCTATTTTTTAATTTTTGGGTCTTTTTTTTTTTTTGTGAGACAATTTCTCCCTGTAGCTCCAACTGGCCTGGCACTTGCTATATAGACCAGGCTGGCCTTGAATTCACTATATAGCCAAGGCTGTCATTGATCTTCCTGCCTGTACCGCTCCAGTGCGGGATTACAGGCATGTGCCACCATGCTTGGCTTGTGTGGATCTGGATGGGAACCCAGGACTTCATGTATGCTAGGCAAGCACTCTACCAACTGAGCCACATCCCTAGCCTTAGTTTAAGTCCTTTTGATAATGGCATGACTTGGCTTGATCCAGGCCCCAAGGCCAGGGCAGAAAACAGGATTTTGGAGCACCAAAGAGAGTTCCCCACTAGCTTTAGAAAGGGGAAACGGCAGTTTTAATCGTCTTATAACCCGTTGGATGATGATGTCATGGATGGAAGGGAAAAGCCCAGAAGTCCCCAGCCGGGAAAGCCAGAGCCTCATTGCTCCCCAGCATGGCTTCAGGCACTGTCTGGTATGTCTGTATCTCACTTCTCTTCCTGGATGAAAAAGAGATCCAGGAAGGCCATGATGACGAATGGGAGGACACGGGAAGATTTATTGGACAATTATCAGTGTTTTTCCTCACTCAACTTTCCTTTAGTAAGTCATTATTTCATTTGGGGACTAGGAGTGCTCACGTGGCCCCTCAGACTCTGTCAGCTTGTTTGTCGCCTTGATTTGTAGAAGAATGTAGGCCATGGCTGCAGGAATTTCCCTCCAAATGAATCTGAGGTTCCCTGTCATCTTCATATGTAGATAGAGAAGCCTTGATAAACCTCTGCACTTCCCATTGTCGTCACATCCAGGATCCATCTTATCACTGTCCTCTTAGCACTTTAAGAATTTAATTCGCTTTTCTCTACGTGAGTCTCACTCTGAGGCCCATAATAAAATGACAGTCGTGGGTGGATTTGAGGTTGGCATGTATGTATGTGACTGTGTATACATGTGAGTATGTAACTCTCAATAGAATAAATTATGCCCACCCAAACCATAATTTCATGGGATAAGGTTATTTTATTTTTAAATGACCTCTTTATTTTTATTTTTAAAATTTTAAAAATTGACAATTTTTTTTGAGACAGGGTCGCCCTTGTAGCCCCAGCTGGCCTGAAACTCATTATGTAGACCAGGCTGGCCTCAATCTCATAGAGATCCAACTTCCCAGTGCTGGGATTAAAGGTGTATGCCACCACACCTGGCTACCTCTTTATTTTTTATTGACTATTTATTTACATTTCGTGTGTATGTGTGTGTGTGTGTGTGCACGTATGAGTGCATATGTATGTGTGTTTATGTATGAGCTCATATGTGTGTGTTTATGTGTGTATGAGTGCATGTGTATGTGTGTCTGAGGTGTGTGCATGTATGTGTGTATAGGCCAGAGATCAAACTCTTGTTCCTCAAGATCTGCCCACCTTGTTTTATTTTTATTGAATTTTTTCAATTTTCATATAATATAGTTAGATGGCATTTAGATCTGTTCACCTCTCCCTACCTTCCCCCACTGCTTGAGCCGAATTTAATGTACATTTTATAATACTTTATAGGGTATAAAGTCTGATTTGTGTCCCCCAATGTCCTTCAGTATGGGTCCACCCACTAGGCCCACCAAGAGCCCCATCTCTGTAAGACACTGTCTCTCCCCCTCCCAGCAGCCATCAATTGTTGAAAGTTCCTTAGGTTGGGTTGGGTTTCTTACTCACTTCACCATGTCTGTGCTGGAATTTTGTCTGGTTTGAGCTTGCATAGGACTTGTGCATGCTGTCACCATTGCTGTGAGTTCATATGAGTAACGGACCAGCTGTCTGGAAGACTCTATTTCCTTGTGGTCATCCACTCCCTCCACAATTAGCCAATGTCAGAGAACAAGAAGCCATAGAGTACTTATCCCTGAGTAGGACAGCTGTTTATTTCAAAGCTCTGCCTCCCAAGACACAGGGATCATTTCAGAAGAGGAGGCAGAAAGATTGTAAGAACCACCTTGATTTTTGATATGGAGATTCACACTGGGACCTGAGGCTTGCTGATTAGGCTAGGCTGGCTTACCAGTGAGACCCAGGAACCCACCGGTCTCTGTTTTCCCAGTGCTGGGATTACAAGTATGTGTCATGATGCCCAGATTTTTGCATGGGTGCTGGGGAGAGAAGGAAGGTCCACATGCTTGTAAAGTAAGAACTTTACTGACTGAGCCATCTCCCTAGATCCCATCTTCCTTCCTTCCTTCCTTCCTTCCTTCCTTCCTTAGGTTTTCCTTATTGAGACTCTAAACGTAGTTTTATTTTTAGCATAAAGCCATTCTGTGTGTGTGGTATATACATCATGCTCTGGAGAGCAGGGATAAAACCCAAGACAAGCTAATCTCCTTTTAACAGGCAGCTAATTTAAAGTCATTACTGTGATGGTGACTAGCCTAGGACGAGATCTATGTGGCCACATCCAGTCTCTACACAGGCCTTGTCTCCAGGAACTTGTGAGCACAGATCTGTGGTTGTGACTTTTTGGAAATTTCGCTAAAAATCCTAGAGGTATTTTTGACTACTTGCTTTTTCTACCACCCCACAAGCAAGTCACCAGTCCTCAAGGCTTGTTGTTTTAAACTTGTCTATCCTGAATCCTGTTAAGTCTCTCTCTCCCTCCCCCCACTTTCGAGTTGACACCATTGGCCTCTTCACAGGTTTCCCCATGGCCATGGATTGAAAACACAGCCAGAAGAAAAGCATTTATAGCCAGTTATTATGTCCTAGATACAAATGAACTCTCATTAGGGAAATAAGAAGCAAGGTAATTTAAATGTTTAAAATACTCGGAACACAAATGATAGAATAAAAATAAGACCAGAATGATTGGGTGGCCTCGTAATGACATCTCAGGTCAAAATCAGATAGCCCCTTTTAAAATTCCATGGAACGTATTTTCTTCATAATTTATCATTTCTCTTGGACATAGCATACAGGGTGATTTTAAATTGATACAAGAGTAAATACCAAATCAGCCCAGGAAGCCAGCGAATGTTCAGAATTATAGAAGACCACAGAAACGCATCATTATCTAACTGCATCATTATCTAATCTCACTCTTGAATACTGCTGCTCAGAATGGCCTCACTCACTGGATGTCATTTTCCTTTCTTGCGAACTTTCCATTTTCTCCCAAGAGCAAGACATCTGTATTCTAGGCTTTGCTGCATTTTGTTGTGCGAAGCAGTAAAAAAAAAAAAGGCTCATCAGAAATGTGACGGGAAGGAAACTCAGGGAGCCGAGGTTAGAAAAAGGCTGGGGAGGGACATGGCTGGAAAAGACACGGGGCACTTTGCTTAAAGTCCTTTATTCATGGGGACAAAGAAAGCTCAAAAGTGGGCTTTTTCCTTCCCTAAAGGGCTCATATCATGACTTTAGGAGGTGGATTTTCAGGCAGATCTGCCACGGTTTATAAATACCACACGAGAAAAAAAATTTTCTCCCCTAAATACTGACCATTAATGGGGCATCAAAGCTCCAGCTGAATATTAAATTGGTGTTTGGAAGTTGATGTCAGGCTAGGTGCTGATTTTCAATATGTGCAGCACAAAGAGGTATTTGATGGGATTACATGAATTTCCTCCCTTCCCCCTTCCCTTCCTCTCCCTCCCTCTTCCTTCCCTCCCCCGCTTTCTCTTTCTTCAGGGTCTCAAGTAGCCCAGGCTGGCCTCAAACTCACTCCATAGTTGAGGACGACCTTGAACTTCTGATCTTCCTGCCTCCACCTCTCAAGTGCTGGGATGACAGGTATGCATCACCACATCACACTGAGTTTCTTCTTTTTGTTTTTTGGTCTTTTTGAGACAGGGTCTCCCTGTAGCCCCTGCTGTCCTGGAACTCTGTTTTGAATTCAAATAGTTGCTAGTGTTAACCGGCAGAGAGAGTATATCCTCATCCCATAATTTGTTTTAGGTTTTTCTAGAAAAGCTCAAGGAGATTTTCCTTCCCAGGTGGAAGCTAAGCAGGTAGCTTCTTACAGAGAGTCCGGAACAGCTCCCGTCCGATCCTTGCTCTCGAGGGCTGGCCAGCTAGTGACCTTCCGTGCCCCTTCTGTCTTCTGCCTCACGTGACTTCCTCAGTGTGGGAGTCTTTCAAGCAGCTCTCCTCACTTTAGGCACTAAAAAACGAGGACTCTGAAATAGAAACTCCGTGCCTCATGTCACACGGGGTGTCTGCGGGGACACGAGCTTTTGGATCCCCCTCACTTCCTTCCACATTATGTGTCTTCCACCTCCAGAATGCCACAAGATGTCTCCTACCGCACACAGCCCCAGACTTCTAGGCTTCACAGACCAGGTTAAAAAAAAATTCCAAGGAATCGACAAAGACTTTCCAACATTTTATTTTGCCAAGGAGGAATATATTTTTAAGAACATTGCGTGACCATCTTTCCATTAAAGACTTTCTGTCACCAATGTCGTATGAACACATGCGCTCAGAGTGCTGATTCAAAACTCAGTTGGCTCTAAGCTTTTGGTCTTGTCCTTGTCTCATCTCCTTCTGGTTACCTCTGCCCTCCACACTGCCCTTCTGGTCATGCTTAGATCACACAAGATTCCTCCACTCCAGCTGGCCCTACCCTGATCATTGTCAGAAACAGTTTGTAGTTATTTGTTTACTGTCTGTCTCCCCCCAGTAGAGTAATAAGTTTTTCAGTGCCTGGGGTCATATCTGGCATTAGAATAGACTCCACAAACTTCATCAAATTGAATGGAATGAAGTCAAGTACGTTGAGTAAATGTTGCTGAAAATGTCCGCTGGCATCCTTACTTGTCCTGCTTTGATCATGAGAGATGAAAACGTTTTCCAGGTGTGGATTTGTTTCCTGGGTGGCATCGTGGGGGTAAAAATGACAAGGAATCCAAACTCTTGAGGGTGGAATGGCTTGATGCAGCTGTGGTAGCCAGTGTGTGTGAAGAAGGTCTACGACCTTTGGGGACTCATCCCTTCCAGTTAGATTGGAAGAAAGTGACTGCTGGTTAGGGCTGGAGAGGTGGTGAAGAGGAGCTGCTCTGGCCAGAGGGCCCAAGTTCAGTTTCTAGCACCGACACTGGATGTCTCACAACTGCCTGTAACTCCAGCTCCAAGGGACTCTGACCTGCTCTCTGTCCTCTTCAGTCACATACACACATATACGGACACATACACACACACACAAGTAAAAATAAAATAAAGTGGCCATTGGACAACCATCCTTTGGGGTTTTTCTGCAAGCGTCATAGTGACCCTTTGTCCTGAGGCAGGAGGGAAATGCCACAAGTTCAACTTTTAAAGTTAGTGCTGCATTACGTATGAACAAGTGTGCAGAAATTACTGTACTGAACCCAGGTTTTGTTGCTTTAAATATCTGAGAAGAAATTGTCCTGGTTTCATTTCTAGCACAGGATTATAAAAAAAGAGAAAACGGGGGAAGGAAAATGGAAGAAGAAAAACTGTTCTGTAACCATGTGTGTGCGCATGCTTGATCATGTCTGTGTGTATGTGTGTGTGTGTGTGTGTGCATGCTTGATCGTGTTTATGTATATGTGTGAGTGTGAGTGTGCTCAATCATGTCTGTGTGTATGTGTGAGTGTGTGTGCGTGTGCTTGATCATGTGTGCGTGTGTGTTCATGCTTGATCATGTCTGTGTATGTGTGTGTGTCTGCTTGATCATGTCTGTGTGTATGTGTGAGTGTGTGTGCTCAATCATGTCTGTGTATGAGTGTGTGTGTGCACATGCTTGATCATGTTTGTGTGTATGTGTGAGTGTGTGTGTGCTCGAGCATGTTTGTGTGTGTGTGTGCATGTGCGTGTGTGCGTTCCTGATCACATTTGTGAGTGGGGGTGTGCATGTGGAACGGCACATGTGTGGAGGTCAGAGGACAACCTTCGGTGTCCGTCCTCACCTTACCACACTGAGACAGAGTCTCTTCACTGCGGCATATGGCAGGTGAGCTGGCCACCAAGCTTCTGGGGACCCTCCTGCCTCTGCCTCTGCCTCATCTCCCCATAGGAAAATGCTGGGATTACAGATGTTTGTGTTACTGCATCTGGCTTTTACAGGGTCACGACACTCACTCATATGGCTAGTGCTTTACCCACTGAGCCATCTTTCAAGCCCCTGTTGTGTAATTGTCATCATTACTCACCATCCTGGCTTGTCATATAAAGTCAAGAGCACAGTGAAAAACACCCAATCTGGATTAGGAAGAAGAAATTTCTTGCAGAATTGGCAAAATTCTGAATTGCCTGGCATTCAGCAAAGCACTACTTAAGAATATCAGCTAGGGAGCTGGAGCCAAGTTTGAATCCTGTTGTCTACACTTGAAGATGCTACTCTTGAGTATGTGGTGTGGTCCAGGTCCTCCCTCTGCAAAGCTGACCATCATGGCACCCTATGACTAAAATAACCCTTGCAAACTGCCCAGCCTCAAGCAGGAACTGAGCGTTGGTATCTATCACTGCTGTATTTGAAAAGACACATAGGTCTGTTGCTTTCAAGAACACACGGTAACAAAAGCTGTTGGCCAAAGGAAGGAAACATGGAATGGACCATGTCTGTGTATCCCTCATCAGTGACGATGGCAGCCACATATGACTTGTGAGGCCCATCTGATTTGCTACACCCTTGGTATTGCCTCTCCGGCTTAACCTTTCCTATATCCTTAGGAAGAAACCACCTTCAGTCTGTGCTGGGAGAAGATGGATTAGCAGAGTTCAACCCATTCTCCACAAAGGCAAGAGGTAGATTCCAGTCAGATAGAATTTAACACTGAAATGTTTATTGCCATGTGTGAAATCAACCTGTGTGTTTGCACACACAAAAGGATGTTATTTTTTGAGTCTTCACGTGGTGGCACATGCCTGTAATCCCAGCACTTGGGAGGTAGAGGCAGGGGGATCTTTGTGAGTTCGAGGCCAGCCTGGTCTACATAGTGAGTTCCAGGACAGCTGGGGCTACAGGGAGACCCTGTCTCAAAAAGGCCAAAAAAAAAAAAAAAAAAAAAAAAAAAAAAAGAACAAGTGGTTGGGGGTAGAGCTCAGTAGTAGAGACCTTGGCTGACGTGTGCAAGGCTCTGGGTTTAATCCCTAGATTAAACACTATAACATTATCATTATCATCATCATCATCAACAACATCATGATTAAGTCTAGTATGGTGCTACATGCCTTAGTGCCAGCTATTTGAGAGGCTGAGGCAGGAGGATGGCTTGAGCTTAGGAGTGTGGCATAGACAGACTGTCTCAAAAAAAAAAAAACAAAAACAGAAACAATGAACCAAACAGAACCCACTAATGGTTCTCACTACCTAATTTTCATGATGGGAGACAGCCAAGTAGAATGCAAACACATCAGCTTTACAGAAACATCCTGAAAATATGGATGTCCAGACTGGATAACTTGACTCTTAGTGTTAATGAGGGAATCTGAGAAACTTTCCTTCATAGTGGACAGCAAACCTTACCCCAAAAAGTTCTCCTAGAATGACACTCCCGCTTAGGTGAGGCAGAACACAGACACGAGACTGTTTCAACACAGACACTAATGGCTCCCCTTCTTTCTACACCAAGAGGGTTTGAACATCAGGCTCCCACTGCCTTTGAGGAAGAGGAACTAAATCGAGGCTGATCCTGGTCTTAGGCCTGAAGAATCCACAAGGTCTGGTATCGTGAAGGAATGGGGAATGAAGAGCGTAAAAGCTCTGTTCTCTGAAGGAGATAGGGTCCTGTGTCATCCCATTGAAAAGGGATTTGTGTGGATGGCGAAGTAGGTAGGTCCCAGGAGAACTCTGAGACCTGGGAGCTGGGGAAGACTTTTTGAAAAAGGAGTTTTGGAAGGAGTTGAATGAGAACATCTGTGGGGAACAGTGGCTGAAAGTCTGAAGTGACGTGATGCCAGCAGGTGGCTCAGCCTTTACAGCTGTGGCCAGTGCTGGGTGCTAGGGGTAGGGAAGCAAAGCTTCCTTTGTCAGAGCCCAGCTCTCTGCTTCCCGCTGAGCAGTGGCTTCATCCGCGTCCTATGGTGATGCCTGGTGTTGTGGTTTACTTCTGTGAGTATGACAAAGTATTCCAACACAAAGCACTTTAGGGAGAAAGGGGCTTATTTTGGCTTACAATTCCAGGTTCTAGGCCGTTGCTGTGGGGGAAGTTAGGGCAGGAACTTCAAACAGCAGGTCACATCCCGTCCACAGTCAAGAGCGGAGAGAAGTGGAAACACGCACGCTCACCTGCTTGTGCTCAGCTCAGTTTCCCCACTGTTACACAGTTGAGGACCCTCCACTTAGGGGACGGTGAACACACACTGGGCCGGATCTTCCTATGTAAATGAACAATCAGGATAACCCTTTGAAGACATGTCCACAGACCAAACCAATACGGACAACTCTTCACTGAGACTCTTTCCAACTGATTGTAGATGGTGTCAAGCTGACAATTAAATCTAACCATCACCCCTGGTGTCCATTTGACTTACTGTTGAAGTAGAAATCCTCACTTGCAAAATTCTAGACTGAATGAGCCTCGAATGGTTATGGAGCAGGGTCCCACTGAAGTGACAGTTTAGAAACCCTGACATATGTATTGTAGGGGTGAATACTGAATGAGCCAGCTGGAGAACTCCCATTAAGAACACCCCTGTTACAGATACATGCATCTCACCAAGACCCTAAGTTAAAAGCTAGCTGGTCACTTAGAAGAATGTTTTAGAACCAGCAAACGGACTAACTGTGTTTGCCCAACCCTGACCCTTCATAACAAAAGCTCTTTTATTTTCAGGCACTCACCAAGGACAAAAATTTTCTTAGTGAAAAATTGGGTATCTTTAGTAATGGACAGACCAACTACCCCATCTCAAGGATAGTCTTGCACACTCCCATTGCGGCACTTGGCTTTTCTGCCTCCTGGCACATGGGGCCGCATCCTGGAGGGCCGCCATTTGTGCCTCCATACTTTATAAGAGGAATCTCTTTCCTAAAACCTGAGCTGTTCCAGGCCCCCAGCAGGTTGACAGAGGACTTGGCCGTGGCTACAGAAAGAGAGTCATTAGAAGCAATCAGGCCTCCGCCCAAATAGCGGCTTGGATGAAAGAGGGTCGTAAAACTCCCGTTGGAAGTTCTGTTGGAGTTGGCAGCGTATCCTGTCAATGTAGGCCCGGCTCTGCCAAGGCGGTGCCCTGCGCCAAGACCCTAAGCTCCAGGAGCCAATACGGCTTTCCTATTTGGGCTTTCCCTTTGGGATCTCCAGCAACATGATAGTCTGAAGCTTTTGAAGAAAAAAAAATTATAACAATAACGAGTCCCAGCCTTCTCTGTGAACTCCAGACATCACAGGGCAAGGATCCCACGCTCTCTGCTTACTGTAGAAAGGAGGCCCTGCTCCTTAATTTGGGCTTTCTCTGCTTCCTTCCTCTCCTTCCCATTTCCATCCTTTAGGCAGGGGGTGACAGCTTTAGGGGAGGCACAGGGAAGGAGGAAAGGAAATATCCCCCACATAACTTCCTGGCTTTGGTTGTAAAAATTACCAGGGAAGGGAAGTTAGAACATCTGAAGATGGAGAGGTGTTTTCTGCTTCTATCAGCTCTCCAGGGAGGTGATGAGTCCTTACATTAGAAAAGTGAGAAAATCTACCACTTCGGAGTATTGTCATAGAAACACCATCTGCTGGATGGACCCTCCCATTTTCTACCATACCCATCACACTTTTGGGAGTCAAACCTTTGATCTTAGGGTTTAAGTTTATTGCCCCTTATCAGTGTTGAAGAAGGTCTTCTCTGCCCTTCCCTTTTAACATCAATGTCCTCATGACTTCTTCTATGTTTTATTTTTCTGTGTAGTGTGACAAAGTCTGGATGTGAACTGTGTGTAGTCTGGATGTGAACTGTCCCCCACAGGCACATGTGTTTAAACACATGGTCCCTGGCTGGTGGCACTGTTTGGAGAGATTACAGAACCTTTAGGAAGTGAGTCTTGCTGGAGGAACTACATTATTGGGGGATGGGCTTTGAGGGTTTATGGTGTTATCCTACTTCCTGTTTTCTATCTCTGCTTCCTGTGTGTGAATGAAATGTGATTGGCCAGCTTCCTGTTCCTGATGCCATGATGGACTCCAGTCCTCTGGAACTGTAAGACAAAATAAAGTTTCTTCCTTAACTTTTCGCTTCCTTAACTTTAGCTGTTTTTGGTTATGGCATCTTATCACAGCAACGGAAAAATAACCAATGAGTAGCGTTAACACCATTGAACATATTCCATATGTTCCGTTGTATTAAAATTACCATTAGTCACTGCTATGTTTGGATAAGTAGCCTCCAAAGGCCCTTGTGGTGAAAGCTTGGCCTCTTGTAGGACCCAGAGATCCCCCTCATTCAACCCCTCCTGACACCCCACTGATGGCTCTTTTCAGCCTCTGTGTAATGCTTGAAATGCACACCTGCTGCTACTCCTCCCCTGCTGTTCCCCTTCCAGGAAACTATAGATTAGATAAGCCCGGGTATGAACACTGCACTATAGAGTAAAAATGAAGACTCCTGACCACACAGACGGCCAGCATATTCCACAACCCTGAGAACAACACCTGTCAATAAAAAATCTCCACGACCGCATCCTGTACAACTGATCAGTTCAAAGGTGTGTTGGGTGCGCGGGATTCTTGGACCAACCACAAAGTGACACTGTTATTCCCCTCCTCCCTTTGTCTCTAACCTATAAAGAGCCCCTTCTTCCCCCACCCGGGGCTCTCAGCACGGTTCCGTTATATCGGTGCGGTCTGAGAGTCCGAGCTTAAGCCTGAATAAACTATAAACCTTGCTTTTGCATTTTTGGTGTGTTGGGTCCTTGGTGGTCTTCTCGGGGTCCTGTGAATGAGGTATAACACTCTAGCCCATGGTAGACGAAGACTGTAGAATCTTCCAGAGGTAGTTCTAATGGGAAGAAGTTAGGTCATCAGGGTATGTACTTGAAGGGAACACTAGGACCTTGGCCCCTTCCTCTCTTGTTTTTGTCTCCTGGTCACCACGGAGTGAACAGCTTTGCTCTACCACAGGCTCCCCAACCAGCACTTTGCCTCACTACAGGCCCAGGGCCAAGTGACCAAGGACTGAAATCTCTGGAACCATGAGCCAAAATAAATCTCTTCTTATAAGTGGCTTATTTCAGGCATTTTGTTACAGCAATAGAACACTGACTAACACAGTCTCTCTCAACCTCTGACAAGGAAAATGATGTCATCTATTTAGTTCACCACTGTGTGCCCAGAGACTGCTATATAACAGATGTTCGATAAACACGTTTTGTGAAAGGGTGACTATTCCATGACTCATGTTCCTATTAAAAGAGGGGAACAAGGGGCTGGAGAGATGGCTCAGCGGTTAAGAATACAGGTTGTTCTTGCAGAGGACCCAGGTTTGAATCCCAGTACCCACATGGCAGCTAACAATTGTCCATAACTCCAGTCCCAGGGGATCTGACAGCCTCTTCTGACCACCACGGGCATTGCACAACACAGGTGTACTTAGCTACATGTAGGCAATACGTGCATACACATAAAATAAAAATAATAAATAAAATTCTTTAAAAAGTGAGGAACGGAAGATCCTTGCACCTGCATGACTTTCCATGCACCCAGACAAGGTCACACAATCATCCACCTACTTTATTTCTGTGCATCTGACCTATGACCCTTGGAGGCTAGCAAATGGTTTACAGTCTTCACTGGTTCTTCAAGACTGGAGCATGAACTGTGCCTCAAGGTCAGATTGAGAAGGAACCTCTGTCCTGAAAGGGTCATAGGAAGAGGGACAATCAATACCCCTACAACATAGTCCTTGGCATTGAGCAGAATCTCAGAACTTGATGGTGCCTGGAGCGCTAATCAAACCTATCACCCTCAATGTTACCGTTAAAAAATAAGACTTTGGTGCTGGTCTGTGTTAGGCTGGGTTTCCCAGAAGTGGACTGAGCCCAAGATAAGAATTTGAACAATTGGCATGGGAGAAAACCCTGGAGAGTTGTGCCAAGACAATTGAATTACAAGATGAGAAGGTGGCAGGTCTATCCAAGATGTCAGCCACCATTGTGGGCAACTGAGTACCTGGACAAGGAGACACCTTGGGATTATCCCATCAGAGTGACAGGTGCTAGTGTTGACCCAACTTACTCCTCAATGTTGATCAAGGGTTCCTTCTGTTGCATTCTTACTGCCAGGATGCTGTCTTGCCCTATGATCCCACAGCCAGGAAAATGCCTAGTCCAAAACAGACAGGTGAAGGCTGGGCACAAAGATGAGTGTGTGGTGGTGGTGGTGGTGGGGCATCACAGAACCTGTTAAACAGCCCTTTTACATTCCTCATACATAGAAACACCAGGGCCCGTCTCCACAAATACAGAGTGCGGCTTGTGTGTATGCAGACCTGAAAACCACTCCCAAGGCCTTTGCAATGTAATTTTCTGATACACTGCACATATCTTAGATTGGAACAAAGTCCAATTTTGTCTCCCTTGAGAGGTGGTTCCAAGCTTACAAAATTCACAGAAGATTTACAGTGTGAGTTGTGACGTAGCATTGCGGTTATGACATGTAGATGGGGGACTAGGCTGAGAGGTGAGAAATGGTGTTTCATCCATATGAATGCCTGAAGTTTGCACAGAAATCCAGATGGCTGGTAGGTTTTCATGTGTGGGATGGTCCTAACCATCAAGGGACATTTGACATCTTGGGGTGCTCTCAATCCTGTTTATTAACCACTGATGAGAAGATAGGGTGGGTCAAGAGGAATGTCTGGGCCATAATTTCCCATTAACTGGCAATAATGTGAATGTGAAACCAGGTTCAAGCTAAATTATGAAAGAGTTTGTTCTGTGGGTACCTCCCATTCTGTGGCCAGATCCACAGCCACTCCACAAGCAGATATTCTGGAAGACTGGGGGCGTGGTGGTGCACACCTGTAATTCCAGCATTTGTCAGACTGAAGATGGTTGCAAGTTTGAGGCCAGCCTGGGCAACACAGTGAGTTCTAGGCCAGCAAGAGCTACATAGTACAGGGGTGTGCTGGATAGCTTTAGTGTCAACTTGACATACCTGGGTTGAGGGAGCCTCAATTGGGGAAGTTCCTCCATGGGACTGGCCTCTGGCCATGTCTGAGGGGCATCTTCTTGATTATTGAGTGATGTGGGAGAGCCCAGCCCACTGTGGGTGGTGGTATCCCTGGGCAGGTAGGCCTGTGTTGCATAAGAAAGCAGGCTGAGCAGGGGCCAGGGGAGCATGTCAGTAAGCAGCATTCCTCCATGGCCTGTGCTCCAGTTCCTGCCTCCAGGTTCCTGCTCTGAGTTCCTATTTTGGGCTCCCTCAGTGCTGAACTGTGACCCGGGAGATGTAAGCTGAATAAACCCTTTCCTCCCCAAGTTGGTAGTGGTCAGAGTGTTTTGTCACAGCAATGGAGAAACAAACTAGAACAGAAACAGAGAGCGGGGCACTGCTGTGACAGACCTGATATTGGAGGATTGTGGAAGTGTTTGGAACTTTGGGCTGGAAAAATCATTGAGTGCTTGGAGTTTGTTGCTGTGGAACTTGGAACAGTTATGTGAAGCTTCAAAGGGAAGCAGAGACTATCAGGACTATTTGTGTGATATTTTGAATTTTGATATGAGAATCTGTGGGTTCTGCTCAGCTGGGGCTGAAGAATCAGCTGTGATTAAGAAGAGACCAGAACCTGAAATAAAACCTTTGCTTTACTGGGTCAATTGATGCTGGTTAACTGGGGCTGAAAAATCAGCTGTAACAAGAGACCAGTGTCACCGTGGTGAAATCTTCTGGGAGGTATTTCCTCAGGGTCAGCACACAGAAGCCATGGTACAGAGAGGATCCGAGCCTCCATCTCAATTGGAAGCAGGACTTGGCAATGTGTAAGAGTCTCCTGCATGGTTCTGGTATTGAGAGCATGAAGGGGTCACAGAGAGCAGCTGAGGCTTGGCACCTTGAGAGATCAGGAAAGGCCATAGGTGAAAGTGCAGTTTCAGTTTTGGTGGACGAGCTCTTTGGAGATGCCGGGAGCATGGGACGACCACCAAGGACAGCAGCAGGTGTGGAATGGAGTTGGCCTGGGTCTGTGAGACAAGCTGTGTGTGCTGTGGATGGCAGAGTCAGAGCAGTGGAGCTGCCAGTAGATCATGAGTGAATCCCAGATGTCCAGGCTTGAGCTACTTTGCTGGACTTAGGTTTTGCTTAGCTGTGCCTGATTCTTCCCTTTGAAATAAGACAGTACTTGTTTTGGATTTTATAGGAGCCCACAGTTAAGGGACTTTTTAAAAAAGACTGAACTTTTAAGTATTTGAATTTTTTTTAAGGATTGTGAGACTTTTAAGGTTGTACTGTCTTATATTGTGATATTAATGATAACAGCATGTCTTGGGGACAAGAATTGGAAAGGTTGTGGTTTAATTGTGATATGTTTGTATGTCAAGGTGACAGGGTCGATTGTGCTGGATAACCCTTAGTGTCAACTTGACACACCTGGGTTGAGGGAGCCCCAAATGGGGAATTGCGTCCATTGGACTGGACTGTGGCCCTGTCTATGAGGCATCTTCTTGATTATTGAGTGATGTGGAAGGGCCCAGCCCACTGTGGGTGGTGCCATCTCTGGGCAGGTGGGCCTATGTTGGATAAGAAAGGCTGATCAGGGGCCAGAGGAGCAAGTCAGTAAGCAGCATTCCTCCATGGTCTGTGCTTCAGCTCCTGCCTCCAGATTCCTGCTCTGAGTCCCTACCTTGGGCTCCCTCAGTAATGAACTGTGACCTGGGAGATGTAAGCTGAATAAACCCCCACCTCCCCCAAAGTTAGTAGTAGTCAGAGTGCTCTGTCATAGCAATGGAGAAACAAACTAGCACAAGGGGTGTGGTGAAGAGAGGAGAAGCTGTTGAAATTCTTCCCAGAGGAACTGTCATTTGTCAGCAGGACAAACCTGTTTATTAGTTTGCAGGCCTGGGGAAGACACTAAACAGTACCATTTCTCCCAAAGACCAGCTTCATGCAAAACTGCCATTCTTTCTTGACCCAGCATCTAACTTCAACGATCCTGGCAAGTGATAGAGGGTTGTGCTCATGGGGGTGGGGCTGTTGTAGTGCCGAAGACTGACAGACTTTGGGGGGTATCCTCTGTTTACCAGTCCTCCAGTGTTAATGCTGAGGGAAGGGCCAGTGAGCACAGCTGTCCAGGCCAAACCCTGGGGCTGGTGAGGTCAGCAGACCTGTGTGTGGAATTCAGTGAGCGTGATTTCTTGCTATATATACATCATGGGTTCAAAAGCAGAGACTGAACTGGTGTTCTTGTTGTGGAAAAACCCAACTAGGGCTGTGACATGTGTATCCATGTTAATATCTTGAAGTTTACTGAAGTTTTATCCATGCCAAGCACCAAAGTGAATGTTGGAGCTGACTGATTGCCGTATTTATTAACTCTTTCTTCAGTCCCAGAGACTGAAGGCATTTTATGGTTATGTCCTCCATTATTTTTTTTTGGGGGGGGACTACCTGTGCATTAGTGGAATTGACCAAAGGGGTTGAAAAGTCCTCAGAACATTAGTACCTAACAGCTGTGCTCTAAGATAACAAACTGGGGTAGCAGGATACTAGAATGTTCTTCTTAACTTTGTTTTTTGAGACAGGGACTTATTACGTAGCCTGGCTCATTTTATTACTATTATTATATTTTGAAACAGGGTCTTATGTAGTCCAGTTTGGCCTTTAGCTAGCTGTATAATGAAGGATGTCCTTGATCTTCCTTCCTCTATCATCTCCTGAATACTGAGCGTGTAGACCTGTGCTATTATATTTCAGTGGTGCTGAGGATGGAACCCTGGGCTTTGTGCATGTCAGACAAGCATTCTACCACCTGAGCCTCATATTCAACTGGAGAACACATTCTTAAACATAAAAAGTCTTAGAGAGGTGTGCTTTTAGATGGATGTCCAATAGCTATTTGGTTTTTGATTTTCAAAATAATATTCAAAGGAGTTTCAGATTATTTTTGTTTTCGTTTTGAGATGGTTTTGCTGTGTAGCTCAGGATGATCTTGAACTTATGATCCTCCTGCCTCAATCTTCAGAATACAGGGGTTACAGGCCTATGCCACCATGACCAGTTTTCAGTGCTAAAAGAAACATTCAGGCTGGAGAGATGGCTCAGCAGTTAAGAGCACTGACTGTTCTTGCAGAGGACCTGGGTTCGATTTCCAGAACTCACATGGAGGCTACAAACCATCCTTAACTCCAGTTCCAGGGGAATCCGAAGCCCTCTTCTGACCTCCGTGGCATTGCACAACACGGGTGCACTCACATACATAGAGGCAATACACTCATACACATAAAATAAAAATAATAAAATAATTTTAAAAAAGAAACATTCATAGCAGCTGTTTACAGGGCTTTGTCATCGAGATTATCTGCCAGCTAAGTGAAAGTTTTATCTTTGCTTCAAATGGGAAAAGACCATTGAAAAAGCTAATGGATAAATGATCCTACAATTTATTTCTCCAAAAACCTTCAACTCTCCCTTTTACTTTATACAGAATTGGTAGCTTTTCCCATCAAAGAGTGAAGATTAAAAAATAAAAAACAAACTAAATATCTACTTGGCATCTTGGTGGCTGGGGTTTTGTCTTTATGCAGACCCCACGGACAGAAGACAGTACCCTCGGCTGGTTTTGTGCCCCTTTCCCCCCGTAAAGACACAGGCAAAAACTGCCTGGCACATTCAAATTCTATTAAGTGACAAATGAGAAAAATGACTTACTTTGCTCACAGGAACGATCCTGCTGTCCTAGGTGTGTTGTGGTCCTCCTAAGAGCTCTACATTTTCAAAATAAAAGTGAAATTAACTCAACTTCCCAGGAATACTTTTCCAATCTGGAACCCCTAAGACTTAGAGTAGAATCATCTTCTCCTGATCTCTGTGCTCTGTGTTGGTGGCAGGTTCAATGGGGTCACCCCGGGGGAGCCACATGACAGCCAGACCCTGTCTAAGAGCTCAAAGATCAGGGGGATTTTGTGGGTTCACTATTAGGCATCATCAGTACCCCAGTGTCTCCACCAGAAAGGAAAACATCACCATTTCAGTCTGCCAAGGAGCTGATTTTAATCATGGTGAGTGTCAAAGTGGGATAATCGCATTTTCATGGCTAAGTAATCATTTTGTGTTGTGTGTGTGTGTGTGTGTGTGTGTGTGTGTGTACACATGCTATATAGCCACATGTGGAGGCCAGAGGACAACCTTGGGTCCACATGTAGGTGTGCCAAGCTGACTGGCTCATAAGCTTCTTGGGACCGCCCCCATCTCCACCTCAATCTCACCATTAGAGTGCCATGATCACAGATGTGTGCTACCTAATCTAGCGTTTATGTAGACTCTGGTGATTCAAGCTCAAGATTTTTATGCTTGTGTGACAAGTGCTCTACCCACTGAGCCATCTCTCTGGTCCCTATCATTGTGTTTTGAACACAAACAACTTTTGGAAAATTTTATACCAGAAGCTCCCAATTTTTTTATCACTTGTCTTTACTATCTCAGAAATTAAAATTGGGGTTATTTGAAATGGAATATCAAACTTGCCTTTAAATTTTAGTTTTCTTCCAATAAAAATTATTACAATGCAATTGTATAATAATATAATTGAATTTTATATAATTATATATAACATTTTAAACTAGCAAGTAATATGAATTTTTATAGCGTTATTACATTCAGAATATTGTCTTACGTAATAATAATTATTAAAAGTACTTGTATAACCTGTCAGTGTGTGAAACAAAGAGAAATTGCATTCATGCCCATTGGTGAAAAATAGGTGATATATTTGACCAAATTTATTAGTATTAATTCAGAAGAAAACACAAACTTAGGCATCCTTGAGAGAAAAGAATACCACCTGACAGAACTCGTAGAAGTTCTCTTCCACTTCTTTTCCATTTATCTTTATTATTTTTTTCCTGTTTTCTGGAAAGAATTTTGCCAAAGCATCACTGTGTCAATAAATATAAACAAGAGAAATCTGAGTGACCAGAGTCTTCTGTCCACTGTGGCTAATCCCAAGCCTCAGCACCAGTGGCCTTTGGTAAGTGAAGGTCACTACCAACCCCTTTGAGTATCTACTGCAAGCTGGGAGCCATCTCCCTACAAGGATTCACATAAGACATTTTGTGTTAATTTTAAGGGTTTCCTTAATCTTCCCCGGCTGCCTCAACATGGTCTTCCACAGGTTAACAATTCTACCTGTAGTAAGAATTCTAGAAAACCATTCGAGCTGTATTGGGCACATAATTTGTGGGGTCTAGCACTGAACCAAAATGTGAGGCCTCTTGTGAAATCATTTTTGTTTTTCAAGATGGGAATGTCAGAGTTTCAAGTGTAGGACTCCTCTGAGCTTTGGGCCCTGTGTGACTGCGTAGATTGCATGTCCTGAAGCTTGTGGGACTGGCAGGAAGACTTTAAGATCAAAGCACAGTTTTCCTTGAGATTTCTTGAGTGAGGCACATTGTGTCTTGGTACTTAGAAGGTTATTTAGAAAGAAGTTGGCATCAGTCCCTTTCTAAAATAGTGAATGGACAGATTGGCTGATACTCTTCATATTGAAATAGAATGGACATGTCATCACCCCAGTGAAAACCTCTTGATGGCCCTACACCTCAGGAGGCGCCCTCCATCCTAGACGTGAGGTCTTGCATGGCTGCTTCCTCCTGCCTCCTCAAACTGTTCTCTTGGCACCTCTGCATTCGCTCAAGCCACCCTTTGCCTTCCTGGAGCCCATTTTGAACACCAAGCCCTTTCTCACCTCAGGGTCTTTGCACAGACTCCCACCGCCTAGAATATTCTCTCTCATTCCCAGCCAACTGATCTCTTTTGTATAGACCCCATCAGCTGACACACCCAGTGCTTAGGGCCTCCTTTCTTGAGTCCGTTCTTCCTCCCTTTCTTGTGTTTTGCTAACAGCTTCATTGATAACAACTTACAGATGTAAACTTCACTTATTTAAGAAGTGTAAGTCAATGGTTCTCAGCATGATGTTAGTGGTTCAATCTTCACCATAACTAATTTTAGAATGCTCTATTTATTTACTTGTTTTTTATGTGTATGAGTGTATTGCCTGCATGTAAGTGCACCTGTGTTGTGCAGTGCCTGCGAGGATAGAAGAGGCTGTTGGAGCCCCTGGAACTGGAAATACAGATGGTTCTTAGCCACCATGTGGGTGCTGGGTCCTCTGCAAGAACAGCCGGTACTCTTAACTGCTGAACCATCTCTTCAGCCCCTAATTTTGGAACATTTTATCTAGTCCCTTGCAATCTTCATCCATTCCACCTCATTCCCAGGGAACTTCTTATCTATGCTGGGTTTTATCTTTTGGGGGCTACTCCATGTAAATGAAATTATACAACACGAAGTCTTTTGTGTCTGGGCTCTTTCACTTTGGCTGATGTTTTTCAGAGTCGTCATTATTATAGTATGTATCAGTACTTCCTTTTTAATTAATTGCTCATTAGCATTTCATTATATGAATAAACCATATTTTATTTATCCACTCATTAATTGAAGGGCATTTGGATGCTTTTAGTTTCTGGCTGTTATGAGCATGTGACTATAAACATTTGTAAGAAGTAGAAAGGCATTTCTTGGTCATTTTGCCCAAGAGAATTCCCTTGTCTCCCACGTGTTCCCTTAGAGTCTTATTAATTTCTCCCAGAACAATTATCATCATGTGTAATTATTTTTCCTTCTCTTTCCTTCAACTTTTTTGCTTATCAAAAAAATCTGTGGTTGGAGAGATGTCTCAGGGGTCAAGAGTGTATGTTGCTAATTGATGTAGGAGGGTTCAGCCACTCCTGGGCAGGTAGATATGGGGTTGGAGAGATGTCTCAGGGGTCAAGAGTGCATGTCGCTAATTGATGTAGGAGAGTTCGGCCACCCCTGGGCAGGTAGATGTGGGCTGTATAAGAAAGGTAGCTGAGGGCTGGAGAGATGTCTCAGCAGTTAAATGTACTGGCTGCCCTTGCAGAGGACCTAGGTTTGGGTCCCAGCACCCACATGGTGGCTAACAACTGTAACTCCAGTTTCAGGGGCTTTGACTCCCTCTTCTGGCTTTTGAGGGCTTTGCATGACATAGATGCACTTACATGCAGGCAAAACATTTATACACATAAAAATTAATTAAACAAGAAAGGTAGCTGAGCAAGCAGGGGAAAGGAACCCAGTAAGCAGCATTCCTCTGTGGTTTCTGGTTCGGGCTCCTGCCCCAAGTTCCCACCTTGGTTTCTCTCAGTGATGGGCTTCAATCTGTTAACTGAAATAAACCCTTCCCTCCCCACAGTTACTTTTGGTCATGGTGTTTAACACAGCAACAGAAGAAGAAAGTAGGACGTTACTCTAGAATTTTCCTCTCAATGAGCCAGCTACATGGACTCTCTTTTCAGAAACATCCTCTGGAGTTAAGACCAGGCAGAATGTCACATTGCTGCTGTATAAGCCAAGATAGAAACTTGTCCATTTGTTCCATTCAGAATTCCTACAGCTCTGAAGAAACTATCCAAGAGAAAGTGTGTTAAATGACAAAAGTTGAAATCTGTGAGAGATAGAATAGATCCAACAGAAGAAGAGCATGGCGCCTTTGAATGTCCAGAAGTTATTAGACTCTCAGAAACTTAGGTTTTTGCCCAGCCTGTTTCCCACAGTCATTATGCCTTTTTTATTATTATTACTTATTATTACTATTAGTGTGTGTGTGTATGTTTGTGTGTGTGTGTGTGTGTGTGTGTGTGAACAGCTGGAGGCCAGAGACTGACATGGAAATATCTTAAAGTACTTCCTACCATTTATTTATTTACTTATTTATTTATTTTAGATAAGGGGTCTTACTGGATCTGAAAGTCTCTGTTTTGTGTAGACTGGCTTGCCAGCAAGGCTCCAGGATTCACCTATCTCTACCCCCCCATCATTGGGGTAATAGACATGCATACCCATGCCCACATTTTAAAAAAAAAAATCTTTTTGGAACTGGGTTTCCCTGTAGACCCAGTTGGTCTGGAACTCACTGTGCAGACCAGGCTGGCCTGGATCTCACAGATCTGCCTGCTTCTGCCTCCCAAGTGCTGGGATCAAAGATGTTCACCACCATGCCTGGCTTCATGCCTAGTTTTTATGTGCATTCTGGAAATCTGAACTCAAGTCCTCAAGTTTGCATGGCAAACACTCTACCCATTCCCTAGACCTTCATGTCCTTATTTAGATTTTGTTTAACTTGAAAAAAAATTTTTATTGAATTTTTGTGATTTTCATACAATATAATTTGATGGTATTTAGAGTTTCTCTCCCCACTGCCCCCTCCACATTCACTGTGCTCTGCTATATACACAATACGGCCTACAGAGTCTGATTCGTGTTCCCACATGTCCCTCAGTGTGGGTCCATCCGCTAGCGCCTGGTCAACCTACCAAGGTCCCATCCCTGTAAGAGACTGACTTTCCCCATCCCAGCAGCCATCAGTTGCCAAAAGTTCTTTTGGGTTGGGATTTCTTACTCACTTCCCCATGCCTATGCTGGGATTTTTTCTGGTTTGAGCTTGCTGGGACATTGTGCATGCTGTCTCCATTGCTGTGAGTTCATATGTGTAACTGACCAGCTGTCTGGAAAATTGTTTCCTTGTGGTCATCTACCACCTCTGGCTCTCACAATCTTTCTGCCACCTCTTCTGCCACAGTCCCTGACCCTAAGGAGGCAGAAGATTGAAAAAGGTGTCCTATTCAGGGACGAGCACTCCACAGTCTCTTGTTCTCTGCACACTGGCCAGTTGTGGGTTTCTGTGTTAATCACCATCTGCTGCATAAGGAAACTTCTCTGGTGAGGGGTGAGAGATGCATTCATCTTATATGTAGAGCTTGCTTTGAAAATGTGTCACTTAGGGCTAAGAGTCTCACGGACACTTAGTCTCTGCACTTGACCAGCTGTGGAACTGTGTTAGTCTCAATCTGTTGCAAAAAGAAGCTTCTTTGAGTGGTGAGAGACAATATTCTCTGTAACTCTGAGGATGCATATTTAGAATACAGTAAGAAATTACGTAGGTCTAACAACGTGGCAAAAGTGGCTTTTTCTGTAGAATCTATGACGTCTCCAACCATGTGTATCTTTGGCTATGTTTACAGTACCACACATGAGTTCCCTCCCACTGACGAGACCTTAATTCTAGCTAGATGACTGTTGATTAACCCCAAGATAAAAGTGCCACTGCTGTATCAATAGCAATAGTTTGCTGGGCCAGTCTTTGTTTATTAGGCTTTACAGATGGGTAGGACCAATGATTGGTTTTCAGCCTTGGTGGCTTGCACACGATACTCTGATACCATGAGAGCTAGTTTTCAGGGAGGTGGCTTCCTGGTCAGTTCCAGCTCCATTGTTCCAAGTTCTGTGTCTGAAGTATGGCCTGTCTTCAGCAATAGGGACTTTCTTTCAAATTCTGAGAGGCAATCAGGAGTTGTGGCAATGGCCTGTGTTATTTTGGGAGTCTCTTGCAATACCCTGACTAACAAGTTGAAGGGCAGTTTCTCCTGCCTGTGTTTTCTTGTTATGTAGCCTTCAGTTACACATATGCACTTGTATATATTTTGTATGTGTGTTTTTCAGTAGGACTTTGAACTATTTGAGGATACCACTCCTTGGCATATACCCAAAGGACTCATCCTATTGTAGAGAGACCTGTACATCCATGTTTGTTGCTGCTCTTTTCACAATAACTAAGAAATGGAAACAACCTAAATGTCCCTCAGCTGATGAATGGATAATGAAAATGTGGTAATTTACACAATGGAGTTCTACGCACTGGTAATGAAAAATGAAATCACGAAATTTTCAGGTAAATGGATGGAACTAGAAACTGTTACACTAAGTGAAGTAGCACAGATTCAGCAAAACAAGACACATATGTTCTCTTAGCTCCAAATCCTTAGATGTGAGTATATATCCTGATGTAACAGCAGGAGCCAGGAAAATGGGAAGGAACCATGGGGGTGAAGGGAAAGAAGGAACCTGAGAGAAAGGGATAGGAGACAGGTGTTGCCAAGGGGGAAGTGGGAAAGGGGGCTGTTTTAACTGGGGAATAGGGAAGGTTACACAGGGGGAGTGAGAGGTGAGATCAATTAAGTTTTGTTGTCCTTTCATTTCAAATTTCTTAAACATGGTTACTGACCTAACTCGCTTGTTCCCATTTTCATTTCTTCATTCTAATAACTTGATTAAACTTATTTTTTTTGTGACCTTGGGTCAAGCAATGGAGCCAAGGATGCTTGCTGCCTTCCTGTGTTTATGAATCCCACTAGTGTGGTCAGCTAAATATAGTCATCTCAGAAAGATCAACAACTATTGCAATTTATCTGGGACTGCCCTAGGTTTAGCATGGAAGGATTCACAGTGCAGGAAATTTCTCACTCCTGAGCAAGCATGGTCAGGTAGTCACCCTATGCCTAGCTTTCTACAAAAGTTTCTATCAAGAAGCACGGGTGTTCCTCTATTAACTTAGCATTTCGTTTTAATCTAAATTAATTTCTCATATCCTTGTTTTGACTGAGTCTGAACAGAGTGCCCAGCACACTTATTTCAGCAAGGTCTTCAGATATGTAACCCATCAGCTCAGCAATTTTGCATGTAGAAATTAAACCAAGGAATCAGTCATAGATGTATGGAAAGACACTGGCTGCAAGGATGTTTACTTATATGATACTAATCAGGATCAGAGTTGGAAACAACCTAAATATACAGCTATAGGCCAATGGTACCACATGATAGGCAGCCACTTCATAGAATATTTTTGTGTGGTCTTTAAGAAGGGAAGCAGACCATTTAGTGGTATGCAGAGTGTTCACAGTTAGGTTGAATAAAATAAACTTACAAAACTGTATATAGGGGTGATGATTAGGGTTAATTGTCAACCTGACAGAATCTAGAATTGTCAGGGAGAGGGCCTCTGGGCATGCCTGTGGGGGATTATCTGGATTGTGTTGAGGTGAGAAGACCCACCCACCATGGGTGGCACCATTCCCTGGCTGGGATCCTGGGCTGTGTAAGTGGAGAGGGGAGCTGAGCAGCAGTATGCCTTCATCACTCTCTGCTTCCTGACTGTGGATGTGACACGGTCTGCTGCTCCTGCTACTCTAACTGCCCCCCAGTGATGGCCCATACTGTAGAACCGTGACACAGAATAAGCTCTTTGTCTCTTCAGATGCTTTTGTCAGAGTATGCTATTACCATACTTATACATATGCTTTTACCATAGCAACATAAAAAGAAGCTAAGACACTCACTCTGACCAGTTTTTACCCAAAATTCCATGACACATATTTACATACATACACAATAAATATTCACTAACAAAAATACTGATAGTGGACAGTCATGTACAAAGAGATGGTATTGTGTGGCTGGGGACAGGACTCTGTGTCTAGCTTAGCCTCTGTTACCAAACTCACCATCCTTTCAGGTACCCAAGGGTGCTGGCTATGTCAACACACTTGGGAGAACTCTCCAAGACTTCCTCCCAGCCTGATGTAAGGCTTCCTAATGCCGGAAGCCTTTCCTTTGCCAACATGCCTGGACCATCCTTTTCTAGGGATGATGGGATTTACATGACTTTTTAATTTGTTCCTGTTTTGATTTCTCTTGTTTTCTATTCTTTTATAAAGGAATAGAAAGTTACATAAGTTATGTGAAATTAGTGACAGTAGTTGCCGGTGGAGGAGTTAGGTAAGCTTAGGTAATAGAGAGAGGTGACTGATGCCATTTAGCAATCAGTGACGGCAGTTTTCAGCAACATCAGAAGGATTTCACCTTTGAATTTTCCTTTCATCAGCCCTGAAGTTGATGACTAACTATTTCTTCGTGGGAAGGTATCAACAGCTGCTAGCGAAATATGTATGTGTGAAGTAAAGACAGAATTGGCCGAACTCAGCTTAAATGTGTTCTTAGGACAATGTCCTAAGTGGGACTGTGAAAAAGCAGGACACAGACTGCTCAGTTTGCTGAGAGTGGTGTGATGCTAAGGGTTTGGGGTTCTGGAAACTTTGAGAGTTAGCCAGCTTTGCAATATTCTGAGCAGAAAAAGAACGAATTAGGGGAGAGATAAGAAAGGAAGACACATGGGTGTGATCCAACCCTAAGCACATATTCAATGTGACACAATGCTATGAACTTACAGTAAGATTTTCTGAGGTTCTGTGTGTATGTGTGTGAGAAAACTTAGATGGTTTTAGAATAAGAATCCAGGGACTGGAGGGACAGCTTGGCAGTTAAGAGCACTGGTTGCTCTTGCAGAGGACCTGGGTTCAATTCCCAGCACCCACATGATGACTAACAACCCTCCATAACTCCAGTTTCAGGCTATCCAGTGCCTTCTTCTGACCTCCTTGGGCATTGCACGGCATGGGTGCACTGACATACATGCAGGCAATGCACTCATCCATATAAAATAATAAATAAAATATTTGGAAAAAAAGCACAAGAATCCAGATTGAAAAAGAGACTGTGAACAGCAATCTTTTAAGTGGAATAATTTTAAACACATGATAGCTAGGGGCTGGAGAGATGGTTCAGCAGTTAAGAGTGCTTACCGCTCTTCCAGAGGACCTGAGTTTGGTTCCTAGCACCCAGATAAGGCAGTTCACACCCCCCCGTAACTCCAGCTCCAGGGGATCTGGTACCCTCTTCTGGCCTCCATGGAAGGATGCACATTTATGAACACGTGTGTGTGCACACACAAATAAGAATATTAAAAAACATAGGGCTAGCTGGGCATGGTAGTGCACGCCTTTAATCCCAGCACTTGGGAGGCAGAGGCAGGCAGATCTCTGTGAGTTCAAGGCTGGCCTGGTCTATATAGTGAGTTCCAGGACATCTGGGGCTACAGGGAGACCCTGTCTCAAAAAACAACAACAACAACAAAAAAATGGGGCTGGAGAGGTGGCTCAGCAGTTAAGAACACTGACTGTTCTTGCAGAAGACCTGGGTTTGAATCCCAGCACCCACACGGAAGCTAACAACTGTCCATAACTCCAGTTCCAGGGGATCCAACAGCCTCTTCTGTCCTCCACGGGCATTGTATGACATGGATGCACTTACCTACACGCAGACAACACATGCATACACATAAAAAAATTAAAAATCTTGATAGTTATATATTGTTGTGAACATAGCACATGTTATACACTAGTAGTATTTTATGCCATTCTCTCTTAATTTAGGAATTTAGGAGGGAACTAGTGGTACAAAGTAGGAAACAGGATCACAGGATCTTTGTGAACGTTGCAAAATGCCACAAAAGCAGCAAGCAAGAATCTGAATTAAAATCTCTCTGCTCCTTAGTTTCTTCCTGTTTTTTCCTTCAGAGGGAATATTATCTCTTTGATTTCTTTTTAAAAATTTAAATTTATTTTTAATTTAATGTTTATTTTAAATTATATGTCTATGTGTATGTCTGTGTGGGGGTATACGCATGTGAGTGCAGTGCCCATGGAGCTAGAAGAGGCCATTGGATCCCCTGGAGCTGGAGTTCCAGGTGGCTGTGAAGCATCTGACGGGAGTGCTGGGAACAGAACAAAGGTCCTCTGTAAGCACACACTCCTAACTGCGGGCTCCTAACTGCGGGCATCTCTCCAGCCCCTCGCTGACTCCTGTTGCCCACAGTTGAAGACCAAGCTCTTGTTTTAAAGAGATCAGACCTACCTGACATGGATAATATCTGTATTTTGGGGTCCACTGATTTGGAGTGTAATGGCATTTCTAGAATCTCTTTGTAGGTGTTCGCACGTCAGTGTATGGTTGAATAAACATGAGACAGGAAGCCAGGAAGACTGTTGTTGGAATTCTGCCTATCCTGGGCAGTCTTCAAATTTTGGAGTGATAGTTGAGTTAATTTTATATGTGACATAGAATAATACTGCTATTGATAGAGAACCAGTCAGTGCTTGTGAATACCAAAGTGACATACTGGAGGCAAGTGTCATTAAAATCTTATTTGTGAAAAACAAGACAGCCGGGCATGGTGGCACATGCCTTTAATCCCAGTACTTGGGAGGCAGAGGCAGGCGGATCTCTGTGAGTTCAAGGCCAGCCTGGTTTACATAGTGAGTTCCAGGACAGCTGGGGCTACAGGGAGACCCTGTCTCAAAAAGACCAAAAAAACAAAAACAAAAACAAAAACAAAAAACCAAAGCCAAACTGAAAACCAAACAACCCATCTTCATTTCCTTCATCTTTTTCTCCATCATAATATTTTAAAAACAGTCTATGTGCCAATTCATTTATAAAACATAATCATTTTTATTTATGTGTGCGCATGTATATGTATGAGCACATGTGTACATACATGGAGACCAGAAGAGGGTGCTGGATCCCTTGGAGCTGAAGTTACAGGTGGTTGTGGGTGCTGCGAATTGGGCTCTGGTCCTCTGCAAGAATAGCAAGCACTCTTAGTGCTAAGCCACCTCTCCAGCCCCATCATAAATGCTTTACGTTATGATGCTATGTTATTTTGTCAGTCAATCTGTTGCTGTCATTTTGAGATGGTATCTCTCTAATGTAGTCCAAACTGACCTCAAACTTGAGATCTCCCACTTCAGTCTCCATAATGCTGGGATTAGAGGTATGTGCAATTTGTTTGGAGTTCATAAGAAACATCGCTTTCTACCATTCTATTTTTTCTTTTCTTTTCTTTTCTTTTTTTTTTTTTGGCATTTTTAGACAGGGTCTCCCTGTAGCCTGGAACTCACAATGTAGACCAGGCTGGCCTTGAACTCACAGAGATCCTCCTGCCTCTGCCTCCTGAGTTGCTGGGATTAAAGACATATGCCACCATGCCTGGCCTACCATTCTATTTTTAATACTCTATAACTGATTCTGCATTGAGACTATCTGTTGATAGGAAAGAAAGTCTTTTGAGTCAATAAAGAGAAATAGTGAATTAATGAGTATTTAATTTTTTTATTTCAAAAATCTTGAGTATTGGGGCTGGAGAGATGGCTTGGGGCTTAAGAGCACTGACTGCTCTTGCAGAGGACCCAGGTTCAATTCCCAGCACCCACATGGGGACTGTCAACCGTCCATAACTCCAGTTCCAGGGGAGTCCGATGCTCTCTTCTGATGTCCACAGGCATTGTATGACATAGGTGCACTTACATACATGCAGGCAATACACTCATACACATAAAAATAATAAAGAAAATACATTTTTTTGAGTATTGGCAGATCAGAAGTTGACAAAATTATTTGTGTTCAATTTGTGGGTCAAATCAAATGATCCCTCATTTGCTTCTTTCTAATGGATTGAAGTTGAACTGTTATATTTTCATTTTTATATTGACAAACAAAAATTACACCAGCAATATTCTGAGGTCAAAGATTTTGTGGCTAGAACCACTAAACAGGTTATTTCATATTGTTCTCTGGATGCTGGCCTATCAAAGCTGAACTATTCTAGGACCAGCACAGTGGTTCGGTGGGAAAAGGCACTTGCTGCCAAGACTGACAACCTGAGTTCGACCCCAGTATACAGATGCTAGAAGGCGAGAACCAACTCCCATAGGTTGTCCTCTGACCTTTATATGAGTGCTGTGGCACATATACCCCATGTATATATATATATATGTATATATAGGAATACATTTGATAAAAATTAAAATAAACTATTCTAATGAAAAAGACTTTGTGAGCAAACATTGCTTTAAGTGATTGATTTCTCAGCATCTCTAATGGTTTCAGATGGGGAAATCATGACCTTTCAAAGTGGCTACAGGTCATGATAACATTCAGAGAAATCTAGGCTAGGATTTTTTCAGGTAGAATACTGGCCAAACAGACGAGATGGATTTCATTCTTATGAAAAACAGTAGTAGTTTTCAACTACCACAAAGCTCCTCAATACCAACCCCTCATCAATTTATAAAACATATATTTATTAACGCATCGTCTCCTTGTGCCACAAGTTTCTAGGTGCTACAAAATGTCATAGAACACAGCTACAGCAAAATTCTTGACTTAGCAGTGGCTGTTAAGAGGACTTGGTCATGCATACTAAGCAATATGTTATTTTACATGTAACATGAAATACCATGGCTACACAGCTAATATGACAGTCTCCAATGTGGTATTTATCTGAGTCTATTCTGGGGTTTCTGGCCAAATGTGCACAGCCCTTATGGAGCCATCAAGGAAGAGAACTGCAGGGGAAGATGCCATCTAGAGGTCTGTCCAACTTTGGGTTCCAACTGTACCTCCAAATTGTGTTTCTTCAAATCAGCACAGCAGAATTGTGCAGGGACTTGCAAGGGAGCTGACACCTACCACCGAGAACCAGGCTTCATCTAAAGGATGTTATTTGTGATGGCTTGAGTAAGAATCTCTGAGATGCCCACATCCTAAACCTCCCAGCCTGGGAATGGTAGTGTGACTTTGCAGGTGCCAAGAAGTATCACTAGAAGGACACGATCCTGGGCTGTCCAGGTGGCCCAGTGTCATTTTAAGAGCCCTATATCATAGGAGGCAAGAGGGTCTGAGTCCCTAGTAGATGACAGAAGAGGTTGAAGGGATTCAAGGAAGAGGTTATGAGTCAAGGATTGCTAGTCACCTTTAGATACTGAATAGTAATTGTTGCCTAGGACCTCCAGGAAACAGCAGCTCTGCTGACCCCTGAACTTTAACCCTAGGAAACTGACTTAGCCTTTTAACCTATAGAGTAGTAAGCTAATATATTGTGCTGTTTTACATCACTGTGTGGCAACTTGTAACAACACAGATGAATCTGTCATCAGAAATATGTCTTAAAACTATATACTTGATTTCTTTCTTTAAAAAAAGAGCTGTTTTAGACGGGTGTGGTGGCGCATGCCTTTAATCCCAGCACTCAGGAGGCAGAGGCAGGCAGATCTCTATGAGTTCAAGGCCAGCCCTGTCTATATAGTGAGTTTTAAGGCAGCTGGGGCTATAGGGAGACTCTGTCTCAAAAAAACCAAAAAAAAAAAAAGTTGTTTTAATTTTACTTATGTATATGTGAGTGTGTGTCTGTGCGTAGGTATGTGCACATGAGTGAAGGTACCAATGGATACCTGGAGGGTCTTAGATTCCTTGGAGCTGGAGTTATAGGTGATTGTGAACTATCACATGGGTACTGGGAATGGAACTTGGGTCCTCTGAAAGAACTTAAGTGCTGAGCCATCTCTCCAGCCCTGTACTTGATTTCTTAGCAGAAATTTTTTCCGAAGTAACCCTTTTCAGACATCACCTGGGGAAGCAACACAATTATTAAAAAGCTCACACAAATCTCTTACGAGAAGAACTCATGCCTAAAAGACTTTAGTGTGGGCTGGGTATTGCTTGGAAAATGTATTATTAAAAATTTAATCCCCAAGACCAAGAGAATTCTTGAGATAGGCTGATCATTAGGCACTGCCACAGATGGAGAAACTGAGGCACAGATTCTTGATTAGTGGCAGAGCAAGGACTCAACTAAGGAGGTGGGTCCCTGAGCCACATCCCAGTTTGCTGACTGCTAGGGTGATTTGCCCCACCATGGCTTTGCAGAGCAACTTAGCCACTGAACAAAGCCAGATGCCACTTAGCATAAAGGACTCTCGGAGCAGGCCAGGTCATTTTGCCGAGTTAAACTGCTTTTGATGTATGATCAAGTGTGATTATAATGATTATAATCTTGTTAGCTTGGGAGCCTTGTGGGGCTCATAAGGCAACTCCTGAAGAAATTTTGCAAAAATCTTTGCTGTCACAGCAACCATGTTGGAATGAATATTTTATCTTCCCTGGGGAACTCTTTGAAGGAAAACATCTATTATTGTGGACATCCTGAGTACATCCACTTCTAAAAAAATTGGAGAAGATAAGGTAGATTATTACACAGAAGCAAAATAAAACACAAAGAGCTCTTAGTGCTCCGTCATGACGTTTTTGTAACAGGCTCTTCTCTGTTCAAGTATTTCCCACAAACTAGTGAACCAGAAACAAAAGAAAATAAAACAAAGAACCCAACAGCAGCAGCAACAACCTGGCCCGAGTCAGTATCAGGTTTGGCTTCTTTGTTTACGTTTTTAATTTTTTGAAAAGATTTATTTTATATGTGTATGAGTGTTTGCCTGCATGCATGTAAGTGCATCCGTGTCATACAGTGCCTGTGGAGGTCAGAAGAGAGTATCGGATCCCCCGGAACTGGAATTACAGTTCTGAGCTACCATGTGGGTCCTGGGAATGGAATCTGGGTCCTTTGCAAGAGCAGCCAATGCTCTTAACCATTGAGTCACCTTTCCAGTCCCTGTTTGTTGATTGGTTGATGGATCTTTTTGAGACAGGGTCTCCCTGAAGCCCCAGCTGGCCTGGAATGTACTATGTAAACCAGGCTGACCTCAATGTCACAGAGATCTGCCTGCTTCTGCCTCTGGAGTGCTGGGATTAAACCTGTTTATTTTTTAAGTCCAATTTCTTCCCTCCCTTCCTCCCTCCCTCCCTCCC
>NW_008340140.1:2987655-2990861 GCF_000622305.1 Nannospalax galili
AAGAAGTACAATCGATGCCAGTGTTCTTTGGTACCTTTATTTATTCACAGCTTTGACAATCCTAGTTCCCATTTTTTATTTTAATTTTTTGTATTTTTATACCTTTCATGTGCTCAGCCTGTATTTATGGGTCACCCATTATGTGCCTGGTTTTGTTCATGCCACTAAAGACACATGATGAAAAGATAGAGAAGGTCCACTTATAGTACTGTGCGTATTAGAAATTCACTTCCGTTTATGGCTGTAGCACGTTTTCTTTCTTCAGTCATCAGCAGGTGGATGCCATTTGGCTATTGTGGAGAGTGCTTCTATGAATATTCCTGTGCAAGAATTTTTTTAAAATTGAAATTCATTCTTTCTTTTAGATTCTCTCTTCTCAACTCTTTTTGGTACAGCTTGGAGTAGAACTGCAGGCTCGTGTGTTCAATCCATATTAAACTTACTGAGAAACCACCAGAATCCCCCTTAAAGTCACTCTATTTATATGAAATGACTCATTGTATATGAAACATCCCAAACAGGCAGATCCTTAGACACAGAAAGCAGCTGAGTGGTTCCCAGGGGCTGGGGGAGGGGAGAGACCAAGTCACTGCTTAGTAGGTGTGTGGTTTCCCTTTTAGGCTTGCAGAAGATGTTCTGGGAGATGGTGGTGTGAATGCATGCATTGTCAGTGTCCCAAGAGCCTCGGAACTGCATGCTTCACAGTGGTCAAAATGGTGATTTTTTTATGTAGTGTGTATTTCATCCTAATTAAACAAAGTGAAACAAAAAACAATAATGAACCGACAAGGTCCCAGCCTTAGGAGCATACAGGTTAATGAGTAGAGACAGAGAATGGATAAATCAATATTTCATACAGTGTGTTCATATGCTCTCTGAAAGAAGAGCTGGAGAAGGGGAGGTGTGGGCTTGGGGTTACTGCTGGACAGGTGCTTAAGCAAGGCCTGGCTTCTAGGGGACACTGGGCAGGGAGGGATGCTGAGTGCAGATGGGTTGTGACATTATCAGCTGGTTTTCTGTGTCAGTGGCCTGTCTTCAGCTGGGAGTTCGGTTAAGTAGGTCCAAGGAGACATGGAGCAAGGTCTGTAGACAGTTTTAGTTCACATGGACTCAGGAAGGGAGCCTGCCACTGACTTCTAGTGGGTAGAAACAGGAAGTGCTTCTGGACATAGGCCATTCTCCCCCTCCCCACCAAACAATGACCTGCTCTGATATGAAAACAATGTGTGGGCTGAGACATCCTGATCTAACCCCGAGACTCTCAACCTTAATGGCTATCGAATAGTACTCAGCTTTATATAGAGTATAGGGTGAAAGACTGCTCTCTGCCAGTCCTGTGGTGCTGGGGTTATCATTACTTCACCATGAGGACTGGAAACTTCTGCAACTGTCCCTGTGTCCTGAGCACCTATTCATAGGGACCTGGAACTGGACAAAGGGCTCATTTTGTGACTAGGCTTGAGAATCTAACCTATCTAGCATTTTACCCGAGGACCAAGGCAAGAAGAGGCAAAACCGACTGACTCAGCATCACCGGGGCCTGAGCTCCCTTCCAGTTGCCCCAGAGAACTTCTCCCGAGCAAAGCTCTGCAGCCACTATAAGATATTTACTGTCTTTATCGGAAGATCAAACCCACGCGCGGATGTCACATTGCTCAAATTCCATCGGTAGATCAGACAAGCTGTCTCCAAGAAGAGGACATTCCAGCCGGCAAGTTCAGAACGCGCCGGCTTCGAGGGCCGTTCCCTTCCTATTTTCTGTCATGCACCCTGAGCTTTGTTGTCTCTGCACTGCTGATAAATCAATCCATCAAAAAATTTCCTCAGTGAAACTCAATCAAGAAAGGTCATGTCAGCGGGAGAGGAACAGATTAAATTAGCATCAAATTAGACATGGAAAGTGAGTTCTGTCAAAATCATCGCAGCGCTCAGCACAATTAGAATATGTTAATTATGCATTTCATTAAGGTGGATGTGAGATGAAATGTCACTGGGGTAGGCATCCGAAAAAGGGAAGATTGCCAGGCACAACTTCTCTAGACAATGTGTGACACCTTCATTACCATCAAGAATCTGCCTTGACTTTTTCTGTAGAGGATTAAACCATTAACTGTTTGCTGGCCCCTCTCATTTGTGTAGAAGGGGGTCCTTATCCTCAGAGCAGACCACTCCTTCCTGACTGCTTGCTCTTGGACTGCCATGGCCCCGGGGGCTTCTGGGAGTGCCCGGTGGGCAACAGGGAAGTGGCAGGCATTTAATGAACTCCCTGGAATCCTGCCACTGCCTTAGGGGTGGCAGGATGTTGAGGAGCAGGGAGAGGAGAGAAATGAGGGGTGAGGATTACAGAGGGAGGGGAGGAGGGGCAGGAGAGAGGCTGTTGGCCTCAGTCTTGAGGATGAAAAGATATAATCAGCAATGGGGAGCGGGGGTGGGGTGGGGAGGATCTGATTTACAAATGCACTCAGGCACATTCACTGTTCTCACTCGGTGAATTCTTTTGCTGCTTGCTCTGAGTCATGGTTACCCAAGAGGCTCTGACTTTCTGGTGAGGCGGCTTCATCAAATGCTCTCTAGATGCTCTCAGGAGGGAAGGAAGTTAACCTGAGCCTTGTTCCCCTGGGACTGGTTTCCTGTAAGCTTCTCTTTTCCCGGGTTTCTTATACCAGGGGAGGCACCAGGAGGTGCTCTGGGTGGGTCCTTGCTTCCTTATGGAAGTCCCTTCCTTCCTACCACGGGCCACTTCTAGGCATCGGCAGTCCAGGGCAAGTTAGTTCTTCACAGAGGTTTTGGTGACACCTTATGGAAAGAGTCTTCTTATTCTTTTCCTCTAGCAAGGACAGTCAGTCTCTCTTTGGGGAACCCCTGACCACCAGCCTCTCTACTTGCTCACTCCCTACACCCTCACACCCACAAGGCACACATATGCTGGATTCCTCTGCTTCTTCAATGAAACCTGGCTTCCTACAGGATCTCCCATACCACACCCCCAACATCTGCAGGAGCTGCCCTTACTGCTCTCATGGCACGCTGGACTTGGCGAAACTCCCCAGAAGCAGCTTTTTTGCTCACACCCAAATGGACGTCCCCATTAACACACACACACACACACACACACACACACACACACACACAACTTGTATTGATAACATTGCAATGCAGCTGACAGGTAAATTGTCTCTCCAACTAGGCTGTAAACTTAATGATAT
>NW_008340140.1:2990981-3011088 GCF_000622305.1 Nannospalax galili
GTTAAGTAAATCGCTCAAGGTGGTAAAGGAAATGGCTGCTGGAACAAGTATGCTGCGTTAACATACTTTTAATAAACCTAAAATTTTTATTTATTTTATTTTAGGTGTATGAGTATTTTGCCTATATGTATATAAGTGCACCATATGTGTAATGCCTTCGGAAGTCAGAAGAGGGTTTCCCTGGAACTGGAGTTAGGATGATTGTCAGCCCCCATGTGAGTACTGGGAACAGAACTTGGGTCTTTGGCAGGAGCAGCCGGTGCTCGTAACTACTGAGCCATCTCTGCAGTCCCAGTAAGGCCCTCTTAAATAAACAAATGATGAGGTAATGAGATTTTTATCGTGGTGAAAATTCCATCCTTTTCTTTAGGAACAAGGGAGAAACCAAAGATTGTAGATTTTATTTCTAACCTTTCCAGAACAGGGCCCTTTCTCTTTCCTTTCCAGGATGAATACATTCACATGAGCTGTCTGTTAGGCAGCCAATTGGAACTCGTCTTCTTTCTTGTGTGAGGTCAATACAGTGTTCCGGTCTTCATTTTTTCTCCTGCAATCACCACAGGACTATTATTTGTGAATTTACCTGGTTATTTCCCCTCCCTCCTACTTTCCTTTTCTCTCTTTTGTCTCTCTAATATTAAAAAAAAAAAAAAATCAGTGATCTTGTGGCTGGAGAGATGGCTCCGTGGTTAAAGCATTGGTTGCTCTTGCAGAGGACCTGGATTCGATTCCCAGCACCCACATGGTAGCTAGCAACCATCTATAACTCCAGTTCCGGGGGATCCAATGCTCTCTTTTGACCTCCTTGGGCATTGCATGACACGGGTGCACTTACATACATGCAGGCAATACTCTCATATACATAAAATAAAACTAATAAAATTTTTTAAAAAATTTAGAAAATCAATGACCAGCTTTTTGTGTGTGTGTGTGTGTGTGTGTGTGTGTTTTTTTGCCCAGAAATATAAGGCAGTGAATTTTTCCTCAAAATTTTCAGAAGATATATAGAGTAGAGGGTTAACTCAGCCTTTAGCAAGTAGACACTGGCTCACTCAGCCTGTGTTCTCCCCAGTGTTGTGAGAATGGCATTCCTCAATGCCTGTGTTGAGAGAATACTGTGGAATGTAAAGCTGGTGCCTAACCATGCTACGTCTTCAGTACTGGACAGTGGTGATAGTGGTGATGGTGGTGATGGTGATGATAATGATGATTTGTTTTGAGACAGGGTCTCCTTGTAGCCCCAGCTGGCCTGGAACTCACTATGTAGATCAAGCTGGTCTTGAACTCAAAGAGATCCTCTTGCCTCTGCCTCTTGAGTGCTGGGATTAAAGGCGTGCGCCACCATACCTGGCCAATATTAAGAATTTTTAGCTGGTAACTTTGCTGCATCCAGAGGCTCAGGAGGCAGCCTACAGACCAATTCTGAACTACTGCATCCACGTAAATATCTCAATTTATGAGGAGAAAAGACAGCATTGGGTCTTACAGCCAATTTTAAATTTTGCATAAGAACAAGGAGATACAGAGGGGACAGGGACCCTCTGGCAGAAACACTCCAGAGCTCCAAGATCCAGGACTGAAACTCTGCCAGTGCCAAAGGCCCAAAGGAGTTCCAAAGAAATTGACAAGGGACGAACCATCAGGAGTTCTGCTAGAGCCCAGGATGGGCTATTAATTCCTGGCTCTCCGAAGTGTCTCATTTTCTGAATTTCATTTAATTTTTAAGATCACCTGGGGCCCAGCCTGTTAGAAAGAGGAGGCCAGTGAAACTGACTCAGGAGCTGGTTCTGGTTTGATGAAGAGGACTGCTTCACCTTAAGGTGAGAGCCTCTAGAAGGGGAGGAGGAAGAGGGCTGACTGGCAAGCAGCTTCCTCCCAGCCTGCTCAGTCCTTGTCAGCACTGCCATTGATATTAAAATCAAGGGTTGGCACACCATGCCTGGTAGTGCTGGCAGAATTCCAGACTGGCTCTAATGAGCCTCACCTGGGCTAATTACATTTTTTTGCAAACCTTGCCTGGCAGGTTGAAGTTGCCAACTGGTCACACAAAATGTCGATATCGCCTGGGATTGCTCAGCATGTAGATTTCCTCTACCTGAGTGCAGTTGGAGCTCAGAGGGCCAGGGAGGGACTGAGGAATTCTGGCTACTTCCTCACGTGGCCACGGGGCAGGTTATCCTATTTGAACCAGAAAGAAAGAAGGCTGTGAAGTAGGAGGTGACCTGTAGTTTCACTCCCCCATGTTCCCACGCCTCACCTGTGGACTCTGCCTTAGTGTTTGTGTGTGTGTGTGTGTGTGTGTGTGTGTGTGTGTGTGTAGGCCAGGGGTCAACCTCTGGAGGTGTGCTCCAGGAACTTCACCTACCTTGTTTCTTTTTTAAAAAAAGTTATTTATTTTTTATGAGTGTATTGCCTGCATGCATGTAAGTGCACCTGTGTAGTGCAGTGCCCATGGAGGTCAGAAGAGAGCACTGGATTCCCCTGCAACTGGAACTGTGGATGGTTGTTAGCTACCATGTGGGTGCTGGGAATTGAACCCAGGTCCTCTACAAGAGCAGTCAGTACTTTTAACCACTGAGCCATCTCTCCAGCCCCCCAACTACCATTTTTGAAACAGTCTTTTACTTCTCCTGGAGCCCCCTGAGTAGCCTAGGCTGATAACCACTGAGTCCCAGGTTTCTACCTGTCTCTACTTCTCCAGTGCTGGGATTACAAGCACATGCCACTCTACCAAGCTTTTGTTTTTAAATGTGTGTTCTGGGGCTCAAACTCAGGATCCCATGCTTACATGCCTTGCATGACAAGTACTTGTTACCCACTGAGCCACCTCCCCAGCCACAGACTGCATTACAAACTTCTGTGATAAGTCTAAGTGGTATAGTCTGGGAACCCTGGGGTAGGTTTTCCAGAAACAGAAGATGAATGTACATCCTGCAAATCTGTATAGTGTCCAACAGGGAGGAACCTTGTCTTAGAAGTTCTGGGCATAAAAGATTGCAGAGGCCTGGGGTGAAGTCCTCTACCTTTACCATTTTTTTACTTTCTACTTGTGACCTCAGCTGGGAGTTTAACCCACCTAGGCCTTGGTTTTCTTATCTGTAAGATGGGTATGATGTTAGTGTTTTTCTCCTACATGATCTCAGCCTCACAACCAAGCTATCTGTCATCTAACTATCATCTATCACCTATCATCTACGTGTTGTTTATGTGACTGTGTGTATGAGTACATGTACATATGTATGTATGTAGCTCAGATGAAGATGTTGGGTATCCTCCTCTATCACTCCCTCCCTTCTCCTTTGAGGCAGGGTCTCTCCCTGAACCAGGGACTCATATTTCCTCAACTAGGCTAGAAGCCAGCAAGCCCCAATGATCAACCCTGGTTCTCTGCCTGTCTTGGAGTTGCGGTTACAGGTATGTGTGGGATTCTTGACGTGTTATGTGGGTGCTGGGATTCAGACTCTGGGCCTCATGATTGTGCAGTAAGTGTTCTTAACCACTGAGCCACCTCTCCTGCCCCTTGAATTTATTTTTCAGCTTAAGCATTTTTTAAAAAGTCCCATAGCACTACTATACATCAAAAAGCAGTTTCAGATGCCGCGCACAGAAGGGGAATTTATTTTCCACATTGAGAGTCAATGTTACTTAATTATCCCTGGTAATGACTAACAAGAATCGAATCTGAGCGACACGTGGTTATTCAGCCTCTCGTATGCATTAAATGTCCAATAAATAGGTCACGGAAGATGCTACAGAGGGTCCCACTGAACACTGATCACAGAGGAGTTTCCTGTGCCTCTCTTCCTAAGGAAAGCAGACAACTAAACACTTCCCTCTCCTTTGCAGCTAGGGCTGGTCACATGACACTGTTTTCCCCAACGAAGCCTGGGGACTGGGGCATTCCCTGAGGAGCAAGGCAGACTCTTTGAGAAGCTAGTGCATCACTGCTAATGACATCACAGTACTCAGTCATCCAGCAAGCAGTGGCCTAGGTATGGCTGGGAACGTGTCCTGCAAGTATGATTAAAGTTGGTCAAAACTGGGGCTGGAGAGATGGTTTAGCAGTAAAGAGCACTGACTGTTCTTGCAGAGGACCCAGGTTCGATTCCCAGCACCCACACGGTGGCTACGATCTGTCCTTAACTCCAGTTGCAGGGGAATCTGAAGCCCTCTTCTAACCTCCGCGGCACTGCATGACACGGGTGCTCTCACATACATGCAGGCAGTACACTCATACACATAAAAAATAAAAGTAATAAATATTTTTTTTTAAAGTTGGTCAAAACTGACTTTAGGGAAAGATCATCCTGTATCAGGTGGGTGGGCCTTATCCAATCACTTGCAAGACCTTAGAGACAAAGCTGTGTTTCTCTGAGGAGATAGAAATCCTCCCTGTGAAAGGTAACTTCAGGTCCTGCCCTTGAGTTTCTGGCCTGTTGGCCCAGTCTACAGATTCCAGGTTAGTCTAGCCACAACCAAAAATTGCACAAATAAATATTCCCCTCTCTCTTCATAATTACAGACAGACATAGAGCTACAATCAGTTGCTTCCCTCCCTCCCTCCCTCCCTCCCTATGTATGTGTGTATGTGCATGTGCACATGTGTATGCATGCATGTGGAGGTAACATTGGATGTCACTGGAGCCATCCACCTTTAAGACAGTGAGGCAGAGTCACTGTCCTAAAGTATGCTCATTAGGCTAGGCTGGCTGGCCAGGGAGCCCCAGCAATCCTCCTGTCTCTGCTTTCCCAGCATTAGGGTTACAAGTGTCCGAGGCTCAAACTCAGATCCTCTGCTTGCAAGAAAGGCTCTTTACTAACTAAGCTGCCGCCTCAGGCCAGGTTCTGGTTTTCATTTTGTAGAATCTTGACTGAGTTCACTGTTCTTTTGCAAACTAGACGTGAGGGAAGATGAAGCATCCGAGGACCAGGTATCAATGCAAAGACTGATGGAACAGTAAGGGGTGGTAAGGCTGTGGGTCTGTATTGTCCCCATGGTGGAACCAGCAACTTAGGAAGTGGCCTGGAGGTAAACTGTCTGTGAACTCAGAACGTTTCTTCCCATGGGTGAGATTTGACAAAAAACCCACAGCATCATGGGCTGTGGTTTTGTTTCCATGGAGGGTGCTAAATAAGGGCACCTCTTATAAGGAGTGGCATCTTAGACGTAATAAGATATGGTAATCACATTTTGATTTTTTCTAATTGATTGCATGTTTGGGGAGTCTACATGTGTGTGCATTGTCTCTCTGGGATTAACGGCTATGAAGTAACTGCCTGTAGGAAAGAGTTGGGGTGGGAAAGAGGCGTAGCTGTGAACTTTGTCTTCCGCACGTCCTTACCTCCCCTGCCGCTCCTCCACCCCATGACAAAGTGGTTCCAGGCTCAACCTTTCATTCCCTAATGAATGCTTCTCTTAAAACAAACCTGCTCTTCCCTGGGCTTGTATTTCACCTGATGGGAAAATAGAAGCTTTTCCAATCCTGTCACTTACTCCAGGGAACCTACTTTCCAAGCCTAATGCAGGCTGAAATGAAGCTTTTTTTTTTTTCAACTGATGAAAATATTATAGGAATTAAAAACCCAACCCTTTAATATCCTGATTAGACTCCCCACGTTAATTGTGGATTCTTTCAGGTAACAGAAGGGGTCGCCGCTGGGGCTTAACATGATAGTTGCTTAACAAGAGCTGAGTTTAGGTTGACTGGTAAGTGGGGCTGGGAGGTGATTTTCCTTTCTCTATCTGAAGAGAAATAAAAGGTTCTCTGATTCTGCTCCCAGAGAAGATAAAGTCGAGTTGGGAGAGGAAATTCAGGACCATTTGTTCCTTTCCTTCTTGGACATCTGTCCCCATATAGGGGCAGATCTTTCTCTTGCCCCCAACCCAATTCCAGAAGAGGATCACTGATTTCCCATGTAAAAGGATGTGACCGTCCCAGCAGGCAACATCTCGAGGTTAATATTGTTATTGACAGGTTCTACAATCCCCTAAGAGTGAAGCCTCTGGATATGTCTCTGAGGGATTATCTGGGTTAGGTTAATTGAGGTGGGAAGACCCTCCTTAACTGTGGGTGGTACTAGTCCGTGGGCCAGTGTCCTGGATTGAATCCCAAGTAGAAAGTGAATGAGCGCAGCTATTCCCAGCTCTGCTTCCTTAGTATGGATACGATCTGGCCTTGTGCTCCTGCGCCTGACTTCCTAGCCATGGACGGTACCATTGACCTGTGAGCCAAAGCTAGTGCTTCCTCCTTGAAGTTGCCTTTGTCAGGTATCTCGTTGCAGCAACTGGAGCGGTAACTAGTGTATCAGTCTTGAAATTTCAATAGCTTTCATCCCTGAATTTAGAGCAAAGGGTAAAAATCAAATACCTGTAGAGTCCAGAGAAGAAGCATGTAGGGCTCAGTGGAAGCAGTGGTTGACTTGAAAGCTCCAGTCCTGTGTTAAGGGACCCACTTCCCTTTGCCTACTGTCTAAGTCCATATTTAAAGCCAAGCCAGGACCTGAGCTCTTCTCACAAACTCCTTATTAGTGTCCTGGCCCAGGGTAGTGGTGGGCCTCACAGGAGCACATCAGGGTCCCCTCCAGTTCCTCCAGGCTGTGCCATATGCTGTTGGCCCCACCCACAGAGTCTCCCATTCAGCAAGTGTCTGAAGTTTGCATCAATGGGTTTCCAGGCAAGGCAGATACGGCTTGCATGGAGAACACACTTTAGGAACCATGGGCCCCAGGCATCATCATTCTTGCCCTGGCCTATTGCAGCCACTGCCTGACGGGTCCCTAGACATGCACTCTGCCTGCCTGTGGTCCATTCTCCACATATGAGCCTTTGGAAACGTCAGTTAATCTACATGATTGCTCTGTTCACAAGCCATTTCACTAATTATTATTTTTCCTTTGCTTTTCTCAGAATTTATGATCTAATACATTCCAAGATTTATCAGTTTCATGTTTGGAGCATAAGCTTCAAAGACTTTTTATGGATAAATGAATGTGGAAATGTGGGCCCGACACAAGACGTTCTGGTTTGTGGGATCATTGGGATGTGCGGTGCTCAGGTCTCTGCTTGTTGTCTGTTATTTAAGAGCACTACAGATACCACTTGCCAGTTCCTGTTCAGGATTCACCCCTTAGCTGCTGCTCTGGAGGCTTCCTCTAGAGACATGTCCCCCAGGGTCTGGCCCTCATGGTGGGGGTTTCATGCAGTTACTCAAAGAAGATGCCAGGATGGAAGAATTATTTATGTCAACAAGGCCCTAAGCCAGTGGTTCTCTCCCTTGGTTGCATGCTGGAACTGCTACAAGTGTGACATGTGTTGGAGGTGGTGTGAAGGAAATGGATCATGGAGCTCAAGTGTTGGGCTGGGCCACTCAACCTCCTTCCTTTCTCCCTTCTCAAAATGTGTCTTGTATAATTGTCCTTCAAGTGTTTCAAGAAATGTTATGTGTCAGTGATTCAGGGTCTTTCCCATTAATACTCAACTCTTTCAATTATTGTCTTTTCATCCTAGGATCAGGAAGCTCAGCACACTTGAAGTTTAACTGGAGTTGTAAAACTGAATATTTGTTCGCTGAACCCAATGTTGAGAATCTACGATGCACAAGCTTTGTTCTAGACGTTGGAGACTCCCTGTTGTGTAGGTAAGTGACTTGCCAGACAACTTTGTCTTATACTTACCCTGAACCCTGGGTCCTGCAGTGGGAGGAGGCGGTAGGCCAGGTGGAGCTGAGACAGCGGTCAGACATTTGAATAAACAGTGCGTCTTTTCTCATTAATCACCTGCTTTGGAGAGGCTGAGACTTCTGGGACCTTATCAGTGAGCCGCCATCTGACCCTCCAGTATCCTTCAGAGGGTTGATGGGGATTCAGAAGGGAGAACAGAGAGAAGCAATAAAGTATTCAATTTCCACTGGAAAGTCTTGGTGATGGGATTTGACAGGACCTATTGGGGTAACCAACAATCTCCATTTCCACAGGGCTGTTTGTCCTTGTTGGACTTAGGAAATCTCCAGGATTCATTAAATGTTCCCATGCTTCTTTTCTTGTGGTCAGGTGGAGAACTGTCATAGATGCCCCTCTTAACTTTGAAGGCATTCCATTTTATTCCACGTTCAAGTGGTGGCATGTCAACCAAACCAAGAGCTGACTCAGCATTGGTTCAACATTGTTCTATATTATAGCTGCCTGGTCATGGGGAGGGGAGGAGGGTCTCTGCAGCTTCCTATGAACTGATCATTATTTCAAATGAAGAAGTTGTCATGTGACTTTTCCTGGGGAGAATAAAGACTTGTCTCATCATCCCAGACAGAGAAGGCATTGACAGACTGTTGCATAGGGCTGTCCTCCAACAGGCAGACCATGGACAGATGCCCAGATGCCTTCTTCCCAAGCTTGGTTGCACCCACTTGCTTAGGATCATCACAGCTAAGCTTGTTGACTGTTACTCTCGGCAGGAAAGGAAGGACAGGGAGACTCAGCCATGCCTCCCAACCAGCCAGTCGGCCCAAGCTGCACATGGGGGAGGGGCTAAGGATATATAAACCGAGGGAGCCCTGGGGAAGGTCTCTCACCATTTTGTGTGATTGTGGGGGAAGTCACAATCCATTCCTGGATGGAGGCTTTCCAATGCGGCCTTGAGAAGGGAGCACTCATGTTCCTAAAAGTAAACCCTCACCCACTGCTCTGTAAGTAAGTCCAGTAAACTTACTAGTTTCCAGATTGCGGTTTGGTGAAATTGGACCTCAGTTTGTTGTAAAGACCAAGGGAGGAGGGAGCCAGATGTCCTTTGTGCCTCCTAAAAGGAATTTTAGCTACACAGACCTAAGTAAGAATTCTGCCCAAGTCCAGCTGGGTGAATCACTGGGCTCGTTGGGGTTCCTTACAGGAGTGGGGGTGACTGTAAGGCAGCTACACCACTAGGGAGTTTCTTTAGCACCACAGGGGCAGCATGTATAACTATGGAAGGGTTCCACCCACAGCAAGGGTGACTCACGAAACACTGTACCGCTCAAGTCCCCCAGGGAGCCTGTGGCTAGTTTTGTTGTCCAAGAATTCCCACTTTCCTACGTAGCATCTTGGCAGGGGTCGAGGGGGGGGCGGTGAAAGCCTTCCTCAGTTCCCCATAAGGGAATGTTAATCAATTTGATTCTATGAGGCTCTTGTGTGGAAGTTTCCAGTTGCTGTGATTTAAGGCAGCAATGGCGATGTTTAGCCCAGAAGATATGCCCGCCCAGCAGAAGTAAAGCACTGTGTGTAGGGGACCATGCATAAAGAGAACTATGAAGAGACAGGAATTTCAGGGGTTGGCATCTTACTCTAAAAGGGCTAGATAATAAATAATTGATATTTTAGGCCCCATGGGCCTCATAGTCACTAGATGAGCCTGGTTGTGTGTCAGTAAAACTTTATTTATAAAACAGGCCGTGGGCTGGGTTTTTCCTAAGGGCCCCAGTTTGTTGACTTTGATCTGGAATCTGTGCACTCAGCATCTATGTGTGCTTGGGATGTGGCTCAGTTGGTAGGGTACTTGCCTTGTATGCACGAAGCCCTGAGCTTGATCCCCAGCAGCCCATAGAGTGGTGGCTCACCCCTGTGACTTCAGCACTTAAGAGATAGGGGTAGGAATAACACAAGCTCAGGATCATTTTCACTACATGGCAAGTTCATTACCAGTCTGGGCTATATGCAATCCTGTCTCAAAACAAAACATTAATTTGTATTAAAATACTAATGGTGTGAATTAATGTTAGGTTAGCTGTTCCCCCCGCCCCCCATCTCTGTCTTGGTCTCTCTACCTCTATAGTCTTTAATTTTTTTTTCTCAATGGACATTTACTAATGAGTCTATTAAAAATAAGATCCCTGCTTTTTGGGGGCCTGTTGGTTTATTTTCAGAACAAACATGGAAGTGGCTGGACACTCTGTCCAGAGCTTGATGGCTTCCTCCCGCCCCACAACAGACAAGATGCGGGGCAGTTCATGAGTGATTCCACGTGGGGTCGATCATCTGGTTAATAAAGCCATGTGGTTATGCCGAGCAGTAAATGCCAGAATCATAAGACTGAAATTGATAGAGATGATGAGAGAGAGAGAGAGAGAGAGAGAGAGAGAGAGAGATTCCTGGAGGTCAGTTTGGCCATAAATGATTATCAGTGCTGGGTCCTAGAGACACAGGCCCTGCATCTGCTGTTCCACGGCTTCCCCTCACCCTGCTTGGTAGGAAGTAGAACAAACTTTTATTTTAGGTGTACCTTGTAGTTCACAGTGTACCCTGAAGGTGCTTTCTGGAGCTTCGAGTTGGAGATAAAGAACTGGAGCTTTGGAGGCTGGATTCCTGCCTTCAGCCTGGCTCTAGACAAAACAGTCTCGACAGACAGTTGCCTCTCTGTGTTTTAAAGTTCAACAGGAAAGGAGACAGAACTTGAAGCTCTTTGGCAAGTGCCGAAGTGATGGGAAGCATTCCTGTTTTATGTGAAGCTTAGAACTCTTTGGATGAAAGGAGTCAGACCTCAGATTTATGATAGAAGCCAACTTCCTCACAGAAAACGATGCTTGCTGGAGTGTTACATTCCTGGCCAAAGTTCTGAGGCATCGCATTTTATAGACATCAACAGTAGTGTATTGAAGTGCTGATTCACCAACTGGTTCCACTCCACCACTGGAGAACATAGTTTCTAAAGTATATATCAAGCAGACTAGGATTATACTTTAAAGCATGGTATTTTCCTCATCGATGCCACACGTCTAGCTAGAAAATGATTGAAAGTCACATGTAAGAGAAATAAGTAACAAAGCTAGTAAACAGAAGGGGCAAAATCCTAATGATAAAGTGAAAATGGTTTCTGTGATTAGCCATTTACTCTAGATATGAGCTTCCTGGTGGCCAAGTATAAAAAGGACCCATACCACTTTGAATATCTTAATGATCAGAATAGAAATATGCGAAACGAGAAACAGAAACACCTATCACAGACTCTGTAGGAGAATGATTAATTGTTAATGGCTTATGAATGATCAATCACTTTGCCAAAGCACAAATGTCTTAGAAAGCTCACCTTTTTTTGTTGGGCTCTGGTATTATGACATTATTGCAAAAAGGAAAAATCATTGTCATTTTATTATGGAGTAAGTCTGTAATGGTTGAGTTGCAAAGTATTGACAAATAGTCTGGTTAAGGATTTATGTAATTTCTCATAAGACACAGCATAGAAAAAGCAAATTCCTGGGATTACAACGGAATGAGCTCACTTATGCTACTGCCACAGCAGGGGCCTGGACTCTATAGGTGAGTACATGGCTGAACTCTCTCCTTAACCAGCCTCCAGCACACATGCACACACACGTGTGCACACATACCTACACACATGCGGCTTCTTCTTCAGAAGCCTCCTGTTTGCCAAGCAGTTCAGTCTCTGAATGACCTCCACCTGCCAGTCTCCCTCCCACTCCTCTGTCTCTGTCCCTCCCTCTCCCATCTCTGTGTGCCCCCCTTCCCAGTCTCGTTCCCCCCCATACCAGCTTCACATTGACCTTGGCATGTTGGCCACTACTGTGCTTGGCAGACTGACTACTCTTCACCCAGGAGGTCACGTGAGCCGGGACTCCTTGGACATCCTGTCTACATTAGTTTCCATTCAAAGCTATCATAACTGACAGTTGTTTATTTCTTTGACCTAACTTCTAAGGTCCTGAGCAGGAGATCTCTGATTATTTACTGCTAATACTACACATAATAAACAATTTAAAAACATCTCTGTGCATGTGTATGCATGTGTATGATGTGTGTGTTTGGGCACACACACATGTGTACCATGGCACGCATGTGAAGGCCAGAGTACAGCCTTGGGTGTTGGTCCTTGACTTCTGCCTTGTTTGAGACAGGGTGACTTTGTTTCTGGGAACGCCAGGCAGGCTGGCCTTAGATCTTCCAGACATCCTCCCATCTCCACTTCTCATCTCACTACAGGTGCGCTAGGATCACAGATGTGCACTGTGCATGCCCTGTTTATGTGGGTTCTGGGGTTCTGAACTCAGGTCCTCATGCTTGCGTGGCAAACACTTCACCCACTGTGTCATCTCCTCAGCCCCCACTCAGTCTATCTTTACCACATGAATGAATGAATAAACAGTTCAACAACCCTTGAACATCACTTAGAGGGAGGGCCTTCCTGGCAGTGTCTTACTGTAGGTCCTGGATCATGCATCTATTGTTCCAGTGCATCAGTTACTCAGGGACCCAAGTCCTCTGACATCCAACAATGGTACTCCTTATTGAGGGAAGGATTGACTTGTGTCCTGTGTGTTCTGGTTTGGTAAGTTCTACATGACAGAAGGAACCCAGGCATATGACCAGGAATGGTGGCATCTGACAAGGTGCAGCTGGTGTGATGTGAGACTGTGGCTCCACGCACCCTTCTCTTTGGCCCTGCCAGTCTCCCATTCACCCCTCTGCACGCAAAGCTTTGGTTCCACGGCCTCAGTTTCAAATAGTTTTCCAGGACACTTTCAAATAGTCTCTCCTTTGATCCCAGCACTTGGGAGGCAGAGGCAGGCAGATCTCTGTAAGTTCAAGGCCAGCCTGGTCTACCTAGTGAGTTTTAGGCCAGTCAAGACTATACAATGAGACCCTGCCTCAAAACAAAAAACAAAACCAAACTCCCAAGGAGTCTTTCCTCTGAGCTCCCAAGGACATCTGAACTTATGTACCATAAGAGTTCTAATGTTCATCCAAAAAATCTAACTATAATATACAGAGGCTGGAGAGATGGCTCAGCAGGACCTGAGTTCAGTTCCCAGGCAGCTCATAACAACCTGTAACTCCAGTTTCAGGGAATTCAACACCCCCTCTGTCCTCTGAGGGCACTTGTGTACACACACACACACACACACACACACACACTCTCACACACACTCTTAAATAAAAATAAGTTTTAAAAAAGAAAATCTGACCATAATTGTAAGCCTGCCTACTATTGCCAATTTGCAAGGTACACACGTGTGAGCTTTCTTTGATTACCAAAACTGTGAATGTGAGCCTGCTGGCACAGATACTTAGGTCTCTTTTGAGCCTTATTTTCTAGGAGAAGTCACACATTTTATGAAAATGCCTTCATGCAAGATGTTTCAAGCATTAGTTCTCCAGGGTTGTAGCTCTGTATCTCTTCATGACTAAACACGCCTGTGACATGGGACCAGCATGTGATGCATGACGAGAAAGCAAATTCTCTTTGGGTAGTGGGTGCAGGAGGTTGACTTGGGCTACTTGGGGACCAATTGACTTGGTCTTTGTTATTAACATTGCAGCACAAGCAACATTTTTGTTGTAGCCAAAAGATAAATCACTACATCTCTATCATGTGAATCAGGGAGGAAAAAACAGATTGAGACACAAATTCTAAGTCCCCGAATGCTGAAATTATGCATGTGTCTGTGTGTACATGCATGCCCTCATGCCCCCTGGGGATTGAACCTTGGGCCGTAGGCACAGTAAATAAATACTCTACCACTGAATTACCTCCCCAGCCTATTTATCTTTTTAAATATTTCACTTATCATTTTTATTTTATGTATACGAGTGTCCTGCCTTCATATATGTAAGTGCACTATGTGCATGTAATGCCCACAGAGGCCAGAAGAGGGTGTCAGATCCCTTGGAACTGGAGTTACAGATGGTTGTTAGCTGCCATGTGGGTGCTGAGAATTGAACCCAGGTCTTCTGGAAGAACAGCAACTGTTCTTAACCACTGAGCTAACAACATCCGTTACTCCATTTCCAGATTTGACGCCCTCTCCTGACCTCCTCAGGCACTGCATGACATGGGTGCATTTTCATACAAGTAGGCAATACACTCGTACACATAAAATAAAAATAAAATACATCAAGAAATGTGAGTCAAGGCAAAGACAAAATAGGATGTACCAAGGCTCAGGGTGCATTGCGGAAGAGTGGGTGGAAAGAATGTAAGAGAAATGGGCAGTTCAAATCCAGTCTAGCAGTCCGCACTTCAGTTCCCTCCCCACACCTCTACTCCTTGCTTAGGACACTCCAGGGACTGCCTCTGATTGGATACAAGGCAAGTCTGTGCCCTCATGCAACCTCAGGTCCTTGCCACCTTCCTAGAATGCCTCTCAGAACCTGCTGTGGCTGGTTCCTGTGCAGCTCAAATGTCACTGTTCAGAGGGGACTTTCTTGGGTGACTTTTTCCCAAACCCCCCTCTTTTACATGGTGGTAAAGAGTCCAGTCACTGGAGCCAAACTTGGTGGCTCTCCTTCCCAGTTCTAGAACACTTGTGTCTGTGACTGTTTATCTATGAAATGGGCGTAGATAGATATGGGTAATAGACACTTTCACTTTCCTTACCGAGTCCATGGTCACATGGGCTTTATGAGCTGTGAATGTGACCCAACACAGTATTATAAACTTACTTAAAACATATCCTAACCTAGTTTCTGTTGCTGTGATAAATACCATGACCAAAAGCTATGTGAGGTGGACAGGGTTTATCTCAATTTAGAGGTCATGGTCTATCATCCAGGGAAGTCAAAGCAGGGATTCAAGGCAGGAGCTTGAAGAGGAAACCAGAGGATGGCAGCTTACTGGGTTACTCTTAGGTTCCTGTTCTTAGGTTCCTTTCTTATATAGCCCAGGTATAGCTGCCTAGGGATGGCACCACCCACAGTGGGCTTGACCCTCCTACACCAATTAACAATCAAGACAATGCCCCACAGACATGGCCACAGGTCAATTTAAGGGAGGTAATTTCTTACTCGAGGTTCCCTCTTCTCAGCGTGCCGAGTCGACAGCCAGGATCAGCCGTCACGCACTATGAGGGTTTGTTGTGATTCTTTTGTGACTCAGTTGCACATGTCTTGAGCTTGAACTTTGTAGGACATCGTGTTACAATGTCAAAAGGTTGAATGTAGTTGGTATATAATCTTTAAATGTTGTATTAATGAATTTGCAAAGCACTGAAAATATCTGGTTTGAAATAAGCACCCAATAAACAATGCTTACTGATTATTGTCTTTCTTCCTTGATTGGGTATAAATTCTATAAGAGAAATACTTTATGTGACCTTTTCACAACTGTCCCCTGTACCTGGAACATAAGTGCTCAATACACATGAATGAACGAGTGACTGTTCAATGCCAAAGCCTATGTTCTTACCCTCTCTGCTAAGTTACCTTTATGAACCCTGTGCCAGGCCTGCCGGTCTGATGGGGCTTAGTGATGGAGGGGCAGATTGGAGCCCATCAGTGCCTTCTTCATCTCCCCAGGGGGTCTCCCAGCATTCCTGTCCAGGCTGCCAACTGTTCCATGCTCCCTGACCCACCACTTGGCAGAGATAGTGCAAAGCAATACTCTGCTCCTTTGCTCTGTCCTGAGAGAGTTCTGGACTCATCTGCTGCCACCCACTGGACACCCTGCAGATCCCACATGAGAGACAAGACAGTGGCTCCAAATGGCAACCCTGAGCAGATGGAGGAAGGAGCGGAGTCAAGCCTTGGCGTGTTCTGAATGTCTTTGGAGGATGTTCACATGGTAGATTCCAGAAGAACTGAGCCTTATGGAGAGCTTCAGTTGGCACGGGTTCATAAAGGGCCTCATCCCAGAGAGATACTGGGGAACCCTTCCTTTGTTGCCTCCTTCCAGAAGGTTGGTTTGCTCTCTCTCTCTCTCTCTCTCTCTCTCTCTCTCTCTCTCTCTCTCTGTACATGTTTGTGTATATGTGATGTGTGTGTCCAGGTGACTATGAGGATGACACTGGGTGTCTTTCTTAGTCCCAGCTCTATTTTGGGGGGGGGGCACAGGGGCTCTCACAGAACCTGGAGTTTACCACTTAGCTTTAAAAAGATGTGAGTGTTGAGGATCCAAACTCAGGTTCTCAAGCTTGTACGGCAACTAGCGGTCTATTGGCTGAGCCATCTCCCCAGCCCCCAGAAGGCTCATGCTAAGACACTTTGTGAATTCTTCCACACCCTTGCATGCCCTTCAAAGCCCTGATCAGACCTCATCTTCTTTCTGTTGGCTTCCCAGCCTCCCTGGCTGAGTCAGTTGTTTATTCTTCTCTGATCCCTGCTTACTTTTCCTTCTTGTCTTCTAGTTAGCTTATCCATGTAGCCATTTGTTTATAAACACTGGCCAAGCCCCATGATGTGCCTCTTCAAAAACCACACATGCCGAAGGTCCATGACCAGACAGCCTTCAAACTGATGTCTGCAACCCCTGGCAGACTTCTCAAGGAGAGACATTGTCCCCAACACCAACAGGGAGTCCACCTAGAGTAGGGCTCCACTTTGCAGAACAGAAGGGTGGGTTGGCTGGGAAAAGGACTATGCATAAATATTTTGCTTCGGATTATCTGTGAAACACAGAGTTCTTGCTACACATCACCATTTCCCTCTTGCACTAGGAATGGAGGTGGCTATGTATAAGAAAACTGACATTGTCCCACATTTAGAAGAAGAATTACAAGCAATCATTATCTGCTGAGGGAGGAAGAATCGTTCTCCTCTAGGGACAAGCACCTTGATAGGTCATCCAATCCCAAGAAGTCAGTCCTAAACGCATGTACACAAGCACCACTGAATGGGACTTAGTGCATTTTATATGTACATATAAATGTACATATCTATACAAAATGAAGAGAACAAACGGAGTGTGGGGACGCGGGAGGAGTTGAAGGGGAGAAGAGGGTAGAAATGATGTAAACACAGTACTCTCAAAAACACAGTGAAATTCTCAAAAACAAAATTTTTTTTTAAATGATTTTTCATCAGGCTTTGGAATATGGTTCACTCCCCATTTGGAACCCATGTGTGTCACAGAGATTTGTATCCCTGCTGCCCAGACATGCGCTGCCACACTCAAGGCCTGCAAATCGACGTTAAGTGGAGCTGTGAAGCCAGGCATGGTGGTGCATGCCTTTAATCCCAGCATCGGGAGGCAGAGGCGGGGGATGGGGGATCTCTGTGAGTTCAAGGCCAGCCTGGTCTACATAGCGAGTTACAGGACAGCTGGGGCTACAGGGAGATCCTGTCTCCAACAGACCACCCCCCCAGCCAAAAACCAAAACCAAACAACAACAACAAAATCCAAAGTGGTGCTGTGAGTCACTTCTGCTGACTGGCATTCTCTTACTTCTAGAGTGCGAGACTCAGGCAGGTGCTGCTTCTGCTGTGGGCCACTAACATCTTCATTTCTGGTGTGTCATACCCCTCCACTGCTGCCCACAGGGCTGTGTCAATAGTGGGCAGAGGTCAATGTAGACAGTACCTCAGACCGCAGAGCAGTGCTCTCTATGACTTACACATATTTAAATATTTTATTATTTTTATTTTATGTGCATGCACGTATTGCCTGAGTATAGGTAAGTGCGCTCATGTCGTGCAATGCCCACCGAGGACAGAAGAGGCTGTCGGATCCCCTGGAACTGGAGTTATGGATAGTTGTTAGCTGCCATGTGGGTGCTGGGATTCTTCTGCAAGAACAACCAGTGTTCTTAACCGCTGAGCCATCTCTCCAGCCCCCAACTTACACATATTTAAAAGGATTAGACACAATCAACATTTTGCAGGGTGAACTTGACTGTTCTAATCCCTATCTTTGATTCTTGAGGATCCAGCAAATGAGGGAAGTAAGTCCCCAGCATTTTTTTGCCCAAGACCAGAGAAGTGAGCATGCCTGGAATCTTTGATACTGGGGATTGGGCTCTGTGAGCTCCTCTCACTGGAAGAGAATAGCTTGGATGTCAGTGGCCTTTTCCATGGACCGTTGCCTTTTGCTAAACACCATGCTGCTTTCTCCCACTGTTATTAACCAAGTAATGAGCTACGATTCTCAGGGGTATTTGGTTCTTGAAGGGCAGTACTTGAAGCCAGCCAGCATGGAGCCTACACATGGATGCTTCAACGGGGGATGGGGGAGGGGAGTGCAGATTGGAAGTGTTATTTGACAAAACAAAAGGAACAATTAATTTCAATGCCTTTCATCTGGATCAACTTCCCCTTGAATCTCATATTATGAGAGGTTAATACAGGGCTGGGGAGATGACACAGTCAGTAAATTGCTGGACCTCAGAATACACTTAAAAATGCCCAATGTTGAGGGCTGGAGAGATGGCTTAGCAGTTAAGAGCAATGGCTGCTCTTCTAGAGGACCCCAGTTTGATTCCCAGCACCCACATAGCAGTTAACAATTGTCTGTATCTCTAGTTCCAGGGAACCCAACACCTTCTTCTGACCTCTGCAGGTCTTGCATGACATGGGCGCACCTTACATATATGCAGACAATATACTCATACACACACAAAAAAGCCAAATGTAATGATCCACTTGTAATCCCAGCACTAGAGAGGTAGAGACAGCTAGCCTAGCATAATTATTGAGTTCCAGCCCAATGAAAGATCCTTTCTCAAAGGGGTTGGATGGGGTTTCTGAGGATGACACCTGAGGTTGTGCTCCGGTCTACCTATACACACATGTGCAAGTGTACACACACGAATATACAGACACACACATGTACATTAGAAATGTAAGAAAATGATATAAACCCAAAGAGGGGCTCGGCAAACGTTTTCTATAAAGGGCCAATAGTAAATCATTTCTTCTTTGGAGACAAATGGCTTGTCATGACTCTCAAGTCTAATGGTCGCAGAAAAGCACTGCACTTAAGCACAGGTAAACCTGTGGGCATGGCTATGTTCTAACACAGTGTTAAGGAGGCACATGAAAGTTGGAGTTTCAATATTCACATGTTGTATTCTTTTATTTGGATTATTCCCCCCCCCCAACTACTACAGAATGTGAAGCTGTTCTCAAATAAAGAACTTTACAAAAACCATAGGATTTGATCTGCAGACTGGCAACCCTCACAATAAAGACCAATTTAGAGGTGGCTTTGGGCTCAAACAGGCCTAAGGTCAAATCCCCACTGATCACTTGTTTGTAAGTGACTCTTGGCAAGATGTGAAACTTTTGTGTTTCCATGTCTCTTTCTGTAAAGTAGAAATGACATACTACCTACAACATGGTTGTTTTGAGGACTAAAGAAATATCACCCATAAAGTGCACTTGACAATGCCTATCGCATGCTAAGAATCGAATAAATTCAGGCTTCTGACACATGCTTATGGAACAATCTTCATGAGGTAGATAGATATATACTAGGCCCTGAGTGTTTTGTGATTTTTGTCTAGTATGACACAAAATTAAGTGGGGCTGATGAAAGCTGTTAGGTGTTGTTATCCATAGTGCTTAGACTTTGTGAAAGAGAAGTGGACATTGTAGGTCATTAGGTAGCATGGTGTGTTACTGTGGATTTCCGGGTTTTCAAAGCCAGTTGAATCTCTTATAATCTCCCAGCACATCAGATCATCTTACAACCATTTTCAATTACTAATATTTTGTCTCTAAGTGACTGTGGACCCTATACTGTGACTGAGTCATTCACCAGTGGCTGTCTGAGTGTAGACTCTGGATGAAGAGTGTGGAAATAATTTGGGCATTAGGTACCAGCTCTACACATAACTCCGACACCCACTCAATGAGAAACCCCATAGTGAGTCCAACAGTGGCATCACTACATCTACTCTGCCCCGAGTGATTCTGACTCATATTGGTTCAAGTCTGAGAACCACTGTTAGGATTGACTATAAACTCACTGAAATGTTCAAAATTATAGACTGAGGGTCCAACAGCCAGGCTTTGAACAAAATTCAATGGCAGGAACTAGAACAGGTGGTTTAAGAATAGGACTTATTCATCAACTGCAAAGGAATCACCTAGGACTGAGGAGGGTGTGTGTGGTGTGTGTGTGTGTGGTGTGTGGTGTGTGTGGTGTGTGTGTTGTGTGTGTGTTGTGTGTGTTGTGTGTGTGTGTGTGGTGTGTGTGGTATGTGTGGTGTGTGTGTGGTGTGTGTGTGGTGTGTGTGTGTGTGTGTGTGTGTGTGTGTGGTGTGTGTGGGGTGTGTGTGTGTGGTGTGTGTGGTGTGGTGTATGTGTGGTGTGTGTGGTGTGTGTGGTGTGGTGTATGTGTGGTGTGTGGTGTGGTGTGTGTGTGGTGTGTGTGGTGTGGTGTGGGGGGTGTGGTGTGGTGTGTGTGTAGGGGGCA
>NW_008340140.1:3011966-3048406 GCF_000622305.1 Nannospalax galili
GTGGTGTGTGGTGTGTGGTGTGTGTGGTGTGTGTGGTGTGTGTGTGTGTGGGGGGGGTGTAGACTTGTCCCACCGCCCTTCTCCTTTCACATTGTTCAGGCTCTGGACGTCATGATCTCCTACAGCACTTCCTGCCTTGCAGCGCCATGGGAGAGGTGGTGGCTGTAGTCTTCTGCTGGGGAGGGGGAGACTTAAGACCAGGTGATGAAGAGACCAGGAAGAAAGGCTTACACAGACAATGCATTCCTCGACTACCCGTCACTACACAGACAATGCATTTCTCTACTTCGGCTTCCAGGGTGCGACTACACCCACCCTTTGCCTAGCTATGCCGTTGCCACTTAATATTGACTTCTCTGTGACCCTATACTCCTCCTCTGGAAAATGGACTTATAAAACCTCAAGGATAACTTGCACAAGCTTCTCCTGCACACATCTTGGCCTTGCAGAAGCTGCTAGCTGTTCTCCAAGACCTATTCTTCACCAGTTGTAGCCAGACACGCAGCTTAAGACTACAATTCCCAGAATTCCCTGTAGCTGGGCCACACCATGTGACTAGGACTGGCCAATGGCACCCTTGGAAGCAATAACCAACCTTTCCCTTCCTTCTTTCTGCAGACCACACAGGACTAACATGGTGGGAGCCGAGCAGCCAACCTTAGAACACAGTTGTAGTCATGTGTTGCGCGATATTAAAGGAGGCAGGAGACCACAACACCGTGAATGTGCTATATTGGTCCTAGAACTGTTTGTATTTGTATGGTAGGTGAGAGAGAAGGAAACTCCTATTTCTGTAGTTTCTGTCAATGAACAATAAAAAAAAAGCACGTTTCCTAACACATGTATCACTCTAAAATATGTATTTATGTATGTATGTATTTATTTATTTAACATCTGTTTATTTGTGTGTTCATGTGCCAGGGTACATGTATGGCAGTCAGAGAAAAACGTGCAGAAGTTGGTTCTCTTCTTTTACCATGTGGGTCCTGGGGCTCAAATTCAGGTCTTCAGGCTTGGTGGCAAGCACCTTTACCTGCAGAGCCATCTTGCTGGCCCATCAATGTATCACTTTTAAAGACAAGGTAATTAATGTCTTCTCTGTGATAGTTTCCTGTCCTTTCACCCTGTCCCTACAACACAACATAATGAGCCTGCTTCCCTGTTGAATGCTGTATTGAAATTGCTGCTAAGTTACCCACAAGTTAGAGTAAGCAAGTGCTTAGTTCACAGATAGATTGATGATATCAAAGCTACACATAAGTATAAATAAATAAGCTAAGTTCAGCTTCGATGAACTAAGCCAAAATTGAATAATCAAAAGATCTAACAAGACTAATTATTTTTCAATATGTATCCTTTTCCTGTCATTTAAAAAATAATAAAAAAAAATTTATGTGGGTAAGGGTTTGTCTGCATGTATGTTGCAATGGTTTGAATGAGAATGTCCCTGATAGGCTCCAAGTATTTGGACATTTCGTCCCCAGTTGGAGGTGCTGTTTTGGGAGGTCTTAGAAGGTCTGGCCATGCTGGAGGAAGCATGCCACTGGGGGCGGAGTTAGAGATCCTTGCCAGATCTTGAGTCGCTCTCTTGCTTCCTGTGCTTGCTTGAAGATGTGAGCACTCTGCTTTCTGCTCCAGTCACCACGCCTCCCCACCATGATGGACTGTAATTCCCCTGGAACCATAAGCTCAAATAAACTCTTCTTTCTATAAGTTGCTTTGTCAGTGTTTCTATCATAGCAACAGAAAAGTAACTAATACATTTGTGTACTATGTGTTTGCAGTAGCGGTGGAGGCCAGGACATAGCATCAGATTCTCTAGAACTGTAGTTACAGATAGTTATGTGCTGCCATGTTGAGATCTGAACCTGGCAAAAGTGGTACTATGCCAATTCTAAGTACACCCTTTCCAAGGCTTAGCATCATCTACTTTTTCTTAAGGAAGCAGTTACCACACTGTACAAAAGCTAAGATGAAATTACTGGATTGGGTCTAAGTGGAAGGAGAGAAATGGGGTGTAGAGGCATCAGGCAATCAGGTACATGTGCAATGGCTTCCTCAGCCTCCCAGTTCGGCCCATTTGAAGCTAAGTGTAGTCAAGGGAACATCTCCAGGTTCTGCTCCATCAACCAGAACTGCCCAGAACTTTACTGACATTCCTGACCTGCAGAATCATGGGAAAATAATAATCCATTGTTGCTTTAAGCTGCCAAATTTTACTCAGCAATAGATTCCCAAAACGAAATTATATCAGTTACGGAGCAGTCACTCCCCTGATAGCCTCTACCATGTAGACTGAAACTGAAAACCTGTTAACAGTCAAGACACAGCCCATCACTCTATCTCTGTGAGGGACACTGAACATTTGCTCCGGACTTACAAGCTCTCCATTCACCCACGGTTTTGACACATTTATCTCATAGCTCGAAACAGACAAAATTCAACATTGGAACAGACTTGGAGGATGTTGGAGAATATCATATTCACTTCCCTTTCTTGGATGGTGGAACTAAGACCGAAATAGGTAAAGCAGATTGTGCATGTTAACAACAAAAGAACATACAGGGGTTGAGAGATGGCTCAGCACTTAGAGTGCTTGCTGCTCTTGCAGAGGTCCCAAGCTCCCACATGTTGGTTCAAAACCTCTTGTAACCCCAGCTCCAGGAGCTCTGATGCCTCTGGCCTCCACAGGCACCTGAAGTCATGTGGACACACAGACACACACATAATAAAAAAAATTAATAAAAATATTGACCAGGCATGGTCACGCACACCTTTAATCCCAGCATTTGGGAGGCAGAGGCAGGCGGAGCTCTGAGATTGAGGCCAGCTTGGTCTATATAGTGAGTGAACCAGCTGGGATTTGAGGGGGCGAGTGAACCTTGTCTGAAAAAAAATCTTAATAAAAAGAAAGAATATATAGAAAATAGGAAAACAACTCAGGAATTTTGAGTAATCAAGGCACGTGTCGTGTCTGCTTTTTCTTTCTGTTACATAAAAAAAGATAAATTTAGGGCTTGGGAGATGGCTCAGAAGGTAAAATGACTGGTGTGCAAACATGAGGATCTGAATGCAGGTCCCTAGCACCTATATAAAAAGCCAGGCGGGGCAGTCTATGTTTGTAACTTGGTTACTGGGACGGCAAAGATGAACAGAGCCGTGGAGCTGGCTGGCTAGCATGCCTAGTCAAACTGGTGGGGTCCAGGTGAGTGAGAGACCCTTCTCAAATTAAATAAATAAATAAATAAATAAATAAATAAATAAGCAAATAAATAAGGTGGAGAGTGACTGAGGAAGGCACCTAACATCGACCTGTTTCCTGCATGTGCACATGCATGCACACGTGCAAATACATAAATATACATATGTACATACATATACAGATATAGAAGACCAATTTTAGGAGGCATGGACTCAAAGGAGGATTAGGTGCAATAAGAGCTCTAAAGGATGAGGTAAAAAGCTGGCACCCCAAATTTCAAAAGCATAGACTGCCCTAGATCCTGCCAAATGCAGCCAGACAGCTCTGTTTATGCTGTAGCGACCTGAAGGCGATTCGTCCAGTTCAGAACAGCCTGACACTTGATATTCATGACGATGACCCCAAGTTAGAAAGCAGAGATTAAATTATGTTTCTCATCTTCTATTTAAAATGGTAAGGAACGTGCAAGGTGCCCTCAGAAACATTCCCATGCAAAATGGCTAAAATAAATACACGATTTGATGTGCGAGGGATAAGCTTCAGTTACGTGGAAATGCATTTGCACGGAGCAGTCGGCGTCAGATAAATGAGGCATTCCTGTGTTTTCAAAATGTTCTGCAAGTATTCCGAGTCTTGGCTAGTGCGAAGGCTTCTACCAAATGAAAAATGAGCTTTACTTGTGTCTAAATCTGAGCTTAAGTGCACTCTCTAAAACCTTTCTGGGAATTTTTTGGACAGGTGTCTCTTTTCCAACAGCATAATATTTGGACAGTGCATTTTAAATATGTGCAGATGAAATGATATTCCAAATTTGTATTTCATTTCTAACCAGATGGGCTAACAGCATTGAGAATTACAGAGAGACAGTCCTTTGCGGATGGCAAATGGAGATAAAAACCTCACCTCTTCGTAACCCTGTGCAGTTTTGTGGCTACAAGTTCTAGAAGAAATGCTGTTTTACCTCAAATCTTTAATGATTTAATATCCATGGACCAACATCTGGTATCTTGTTTCCATACAGGTGAATAGTATTTTCCTTTCTCAAAAGCTAGGATTTTGGAGACAATAGAAACTGACTTTGCCACCTGCAGGCCCTTAAGAACTTGGAAAGCTGAGCTTGTTGGTTGGTGAAATCCAGCTGCAAGGCTGTTATGTTTTATCTACATGGCGCTGTGAGAGGTACCCAGGTTTGAACTCTTTAAGGGGGAGGGGATGACTATTGGCCACTTCTCCCTCCTCAAGATCAACCTCTGCTGTCTTTGGCTCATCTTGTTTCTGTGAGCTGACCTTGCTCCTCTGGCTTCTGAAAATTTGAAACTATACTTAGAATGCTAATTCTTGAGTGTGTGTGTGTGTGTGTGTGTGTGTGTGTGTGTGTGTGTGTGTGCCTGCCATGTGCATGCAGGTACCTGTGGAGGCCAGAGAGGGTGTTGGATTTCCTGGAGCTGGAGTTACAGGTTGTGGATGCTAGGAACTGAACTTGGGGCCTCTGGAGGAACAGGAAGCATTCTTAACCACTTAAGCCATCTCTCTAGCCTCTGGTCCATACTTTAAAAAAGTATTTATCTATTTTTATGTTTTATGTTTATGAGAGTTTTGTCTGCATGTATGTAAGTTCATCATGTATGTGCAATGCCACCTGAGGCCAGAAGAGGTCGTAGGATTCCCTGGAATAGGAGCTACTGAGGGTTGTGAGCCATCACGTGGGTGCTGGGAACCGAACCTGGGTCCTCTATGAGAGCAGCAAGCACTCTTAACTGCTGAGCCATCTCTCCGGCCCCTGATACAACTTTTGAAAAGCAAGGGAACTCTGCCTAAAGACCAGAAGAATGCTTTAACATTCTTCATCCACATTCATTTACTGCAGGAATTTGTGTTAAGACAGGATGGTTTAAATACTCAGACTGTGAGTATCGCTGCTCCTCCAATCTTGCTGGATGGTTTTTAAACTTCAGCTTTTGTAAGAATTACAGTTCAAGGTGATATACAATGCAGAAATACAGAAAATAACTGCACTGTGTTTTATGGACGACTTAAGGGATTTTTAGTGGTAATTCTGACTCTGGGCAATTTGCTGCTTCTGAGCCAATTTTAGAAGTTTACACCTTGTGACATGCAGTCCGTTCTGTGCTGGAGCTCTCATTTCTGACTTATTGCGAGGTATATATTGCTTTACAGCATCTCAGATGATCGTTCCAGCAAAATAAAATGTGCATATTGTCATATACACCTGCCTTTGTGTTCTTATGCAGTCCCTTTCTCTTGCGCATGGGTGAGACCTGATGCTTGCTTTTATTTGTTTAGACAGGGTCTCATCACATAGCCCCCAAAGGTCCCAAATGTGATCCTCCTGCCCGAGCCTCCAGAGCACTGGGATTCCAGGTGTGCACCAGCTTGCCTGCCTTGGAATGTGCTTAACCAACAGACTATATCAAGGGTGAAAGGGCATCACTTCCTTGCCTGTGACACACAGGACTGTCACCTCCATCTTGTAGGAGACTCTCTTGCTGGCTTTGGTGAAGTGAATGATTGGGTTGGGGACAGCCAGAGGGTGGAGGTCTAGTCCTAGGTGATCTCTAGGAGCTGAGAACAGTGAGCAGTCAGCAAGAAACCACAGCCCCAAGTCCTAGAGCAGCAAGGAATCAATAGGAAGATCTCTCCCCAGTTGAGCCTCAGTTGAACCTGCAGCCCTGGCCAGCATCTGCATTGCAAAATGGTGAATCCCTGAGACAGAAGTCCTGTCTAACCTGGGTTAGAATCAATGTACAGCAACCATGAGGTAATCAGCACAGCGCTCAAAACTACTAAGTGCAGGGTAATTTGTTGCTCAGCAACAGATAAACATAGCCAATGATCAGAAGTGGGTGACATGTCCAGGGTTAATGGGGGCCTCTCAGCCAAGACTCTTTCTACCAGTCCAGTTTCCCATGGGGAAACTGAGTCCCAAGTAGCAAATGCACTTGTCCTGGGTCACTTGGCTTCTCTGCCTCTGCAATACTCCCCACCCCACCCCAGAGACATTTCTACACCGCCATTTTCCTAATCATAAAATACAAAGTTGGGCCAGCTGACCATTGAGGCCAAATCCTGCCTCCTCAGCCCAGCCCGCCGTTTCACTGGTCTTTAGACGCTTCCTTTAAAGGGTTCTGGGTGGAGGAAAGAATCCTGTAGAGCGTGAATGGCTGTTCTCATTGCTGTGCCCTGACAGAAGCTGCGGAAAGGAGGAACAGTTTATTCTGGCTCACGGTTTGAGGGAATGTGGTGAGGAAGGGCAGCAGCGTCAGTAGCGGTGCCAGTCTGCTGCCTCTCCTCCTTACATCTGAGTAGACGGCAAACAGGGTGAACTGTCCAACTTCAAAGCCCGCCCCCAGTCACTCCCTTCCTCCACCTCCTGAGGGTTCCACAGCAACACCACCCGCTGGGACCAAGTGTTGGAACTTCTGGAGACATTTTATAGCTGAACTATAAAATATAGCTCAACACATTTGGGAGGTATTGAGGTGACTGTCTAATGGGTTTACCTCAGGCTCTCTCAGAGCTCTGTGTGCTCATGCCCTTGGGTGATACTCAGTACTGACACACAGCTGACAGCGTTTTCCACGTATCCATGAATCCTTCCCCCTTTTGTCCCCTGAGTTTAAGGACTAGTGCCTCATGGAGGGCACTTAGAGGTGGGGCCACACTCCTCAATAATCATCAACAATCTCCTTCGGATGAAAAGACGAATCCAAGTCGGACGGTCCACAGTCTCTCCATTCTCAAATAGCTTTGAATGACAGGAAGGCCAGAGGAGTTTAGATCCACCAGGAGCATGGCTGCTCTTGCCTTGCTAGGGCCAGAAAGACACCACCGGCGGCAAGATTGCTGTGGGATCCCAGCTCCCCGGTAGCACTCTGACTTGAGCGGTGTGAATGCATTAGAGGCACAGCTCCAGCTTGGTGCACTGGAGGATAAAGTACATTCTCACTGAAAGCTTCGTTTTCACGGCAGGTTTCCAACCTGCGGTCAAACGGGCAGTGATTCTTCCTTCCCCCTCTCTCCGTTTGCTCCTTTTATTACTTCTCTCCCTCCCCTCCCCTCCCCTCCATCCCTTCCTCTCCTGGTCTCCCCTCGCCGTTCTCTTTTTTCTTTTTCTTCCTCCCTTCCCTACTTTTCCCTTCATTGCCCTTATTTCTCTTCAACAAGTCTTCTGTTTGTTTCCACAAAGGTTCTCTGCACGCCTTGCTTTGCTTGGGAGGGTGAGAGAGCAGGACAAAACAGCTGAAGCCAAGAGCTCTCAGTCTGAAGCCCTGAGCCCTGTCCACACTTGCACCTCTTAAAGGAGCTCAGGCATCCTTGCAACCTGAGCATCAGGGAAGCTGTTCACCAAATAAACACAAGGTGCAACTATATTTAATATTAACTATTTTTTAAAACTTTAGATAGGGTCTTGCTGTGTAGTCCGGGCTAGCCTTGAACTTACTATGCAGCCCAGGTTGACCTTGAACTCCTGATCCTCTGCCTCAAACCTCCTCGCTGTGGCCGCAAGTGTGTGTCATCACTTCTGCTAAACACAGGGTTTTGAAACCTTAACTCAGACTAGCCACTCCCCAGAGCCTCCTGGAATGTTCAGATAATCACCAAAAGCGGGAAACTAGTGTTTTGCTCTATGAACCATCTGTGTGGGGCAGCATGAAGCAAACCCCCGAAGCTCTGCCTTACCTGCTGGGAAGCAGCCTGGTTCCCTTCCTTTGTGGGACCTGAATGATGTCAGACTTTTGTCTTTTGAATTCTATCATTGTTCAAACCCTATCCCACCTCCCACCCCCAGCGCGATATTTATTATCCCAGCTTCCCAGCTGCTCAGAGAAGGTACTGATTTTTAACCTTGCCTCCAACACTCTGGAGCTTAACTAGAGTCATGTGACTCGTTCAGATACTAGGTTACTTTCTAAGAGAAAACACAGAAATGTCCAACACCAACTTGCCATAATAAAGGAGAGTAAAATAGTTATTATGAATAAAATATGTGGGCAGAAAAAAATGTATAAATGGTTGGTGCCCTCTGTCACAGTAAAGCCTTTTCAACTGCCCTCCAGGCAAAATACATATTTTTCAAACTCCTAAGTTCTATACATTAAAAAAAAAAAGCCTCCCCCGATGACCCAGGGCAGCTCAATGTGCGTGTGACATGAATCATTCCAAAGTATGGCTGGCCTTTTGCTGGTACAACATCAATTTCTTTGAGTCCTCAGCTGATTTTCTACCTCACATGCACTCACGTGCACACACACACACACACACACATGCCCAGTAGGATGCCCTGCTCTCCCTATTTAGCAGTTGACACCGGTTTTCAACACATGGCAGGATTCCATTCCCAATCATGGGACTCACTCCTGCACAGACCAGGTTTGAACTCTGGGGGTGAACACGACCCAGAATCAACATTTTCCTGAGCTTGCCCTTTATTTATTTATTTATTTATTTATTTATTTATTTATTTATTTGTCCTGGAACTCACTATGTAGACCAGGCTGACCTTGAACTCACAGAGATCTGCCTGCCCTTCTTTTTTCTAAAAAATATTTTATTTGTTATTTTTATTTTATGTGTATGAGTGTATTGACTGCACATATGTAAGTGCACCCCTGTCATGCAGTGTCTGAGGTGGTCAGAAGAGGGCATTGGAGTCTCCTGGAACTGGAGTTATGGAAGGTTGTTACCTACCATGTAGGTGCTGGGAATCGAACCTGGGTCCTCTATATGAGCAGCCAGTGCTCCTAATCACTGAACCATCTCTCCAAACCCCTGAACTTGCCCTTCTTAGTTCAAAGAAAGAGTAAATACCAAAAGGGTTGAAGCTGCCCACGGTGTCTTCTCAGAGAACCTGTACAACCTCCAGAAGGGGCCACAGTGAGAACCCCTGTCCCATGGCCCCTGGCCAATGAGACCCTCCCTCCATTTTCTACTTGATAAATATTTCCTGAGGGTCAGACATTTTCCTAGACTCCTGGAAATACACAATTTGTGTCTTTGTGTGTGTAACATGTACAAATAAATATTGTAGGTTGCACTGTGGAGTCTTCCATTTTTCTTCCTTCCTTCTCTCCTTCTCCCCCCACCCCAACTGTCTCAGCCTGTAGCCCAGCCTCAGTCTCCCAAATTTACAAGCGTTCCCTGTGCCTGGCTTTATTTTTCCTTCTTTGTTCAGTGAGGGGGTACTTACAGCCACTTTCAGAAAGATGTGTCTGACCCTTTATGGCTACTGAGGGTCCAAGACCTAAAGAGCACAGTTTTAGATTTAGTAGTTAGTACTTTAGAGTCATCTAAGAGGTTTTAAAACTCTCCCATGCCCAGGATGGAATGCCCTGGGAACTAGGATTAGTCTCTACTTTGATCTAGGTGGTGGGTCCATATATAAAATTATTGAACTTTATGAATAATATGCAAGCATCTACTGCAGTTAAGAGAAGCTCAAAACAACAAAACAAAATCCCCCCCCCCCCCAATCCTTCCCACATCCACATCCAGGCTACTCTTAGAGATTCAACCTAATTGAGCTTGGCTTCAGAATGTTCTAAGAGCCCCCCAGGTGACAGTAATATGCAGCCAAGGCTGAGAAACCTTTGCAGGCAATTGAACATCAATGGCCTGGAGAAGAGGCCCAGGGAACACATGGCCCTTTGTGAAGGGTCAAAAGAGCTGCGATCATCCAGAGGCATGAGGCCCTAGCACTCCACCCAAGTCCAGCCAGTGGGGCCCCAAGGATTGCCTTTATTATATTATGGCTCTAAAATGGAGCTGCCCAGCCCCTTTGTGTTGCTCTAACAGGAGAAGCAGAGGAGGGAAGAAGAGGCAGGGAAGGGAAGTCGTGAGGGTTCTGATTCCAAGGAGGAAGTTCAAGAATCAGGACACAGCCAGGGTAAGAAAGGGGCCAGCAACAGGCAGCACAGACCTGCTTCTGACTGTGCTCTTCACAAGTCAGCAAGGAAGACCAAGCCTCATTTTCCTCACTGTGAGCTAGTTTTCTCTGGGACTTCAGAGGTCTAGCCTCAGAATCCTGCGTCCTGGAAATAGCTTGGGTGAGATAAATCAAGATGGCTATTCACACCAGACATTAGGTTGCATGCAATTATACTTGCTTCTTAGAATTGTGTCGTCACGGAAGATGCTTGGCTCGCTGCTCAGTAGCACGCCGATGTCCAATAAATGACAGCTATTGTGACCTGTATTGTTTTTGCTGCTTCACAAGCATCAGCACACAATAAATATGAATAAAATTCGTGCTCATCTGAGCCTCAGATTTCATTATCCAAATTAGAAAGCTTCTCTTTGTTAATTACGAGGGCACACGTTGCAACTGTTTAATGACATCTTGTTTCGTTGCCTGCTTCATAAATCTTTGCTGCCAAAGGCAAGTTAAGTCGGCAAATCATCTAAATATTTAACTGATTTTTTTTTCCTCCCCAAGGTTCCATGAAGATTCTTGGCTTTGTGTAGCTGATGAATGCAGCGTTCCAGCATCAAAAACTCAAGCCCTTTAAATCTAGAAACCTCACCTCCTCTCTCTCTGGAATGGCCAAGTTTACTGTACAGCTGAGTCTAGAGCTAGGATTGCCTCTATCACTCCTGCCCCTGCTGACCTGCTTTCTCTCCCAAAGCAGCCGGGAGGCAGAATAGTCACCTTCTACCTACCCACTTAGATGTGGTCCAGGGCACAGTGGTGGCAGAGAATGCTTCACGAGAACGGTGGTCCAAGCAAGTATCTGTTACATTGGTTCTGGTGACATGAATGTCTTGCATGCAGTTGTGAAGGTCAGAGATAAAGGGCCGGGCTGTGACTTGTAGCCACAGGAGGGTCACAGAGAGACCCACAGATGGCTGAGGATCAGAACTGGAATGACTCTCTCTTACTAAAGTGAGATGCATCAGGTTCCTGTTCCTTGAGCTCTGAATGTCTGGCTTCTCTGTTGTAGCCCCAAACATTTTCCAGTGTATGTCTGTGATGCCTGGTGAGGAGCTAGGTTCTGAAGAGAGACCCATGCCAGGGGCGACTTTCATGCACCCCCTGTGCCCAACTGAAGCCAGAACTGTCTTAGGGGAGCAGGGAATGAAGAGACTTGGGACATCTGACATTTGGGGAGGGAGCATGTCTCAGGTGGCTAGGGTTAGAAGGTTAGCCATTTTCTTCTGTTTAGAACAACTCAGCATACTTTAGTGTGGTCACGACTCCGCCCAATAAGCAGAGTGGCCGTACCAGGAAAGAAGGAAAGAGAAAACTTGTCTGTCTAGCACTGGAGCTCCATGGCACCACATTGCAGAGCTTACACAGTTCCATCCATTTCCCTCTTTATGAGGACAGTTAAGAATGAGCTTCAGGAATTATTTTTTAGTTTATTAAGAGAGAGAGAAAAAAATTCCATTTCTGTTTTGCTTTGTTATTTCAAGGGGCAGTGAGACATCCAAGGGAGAAACAGGTCACATGGAAGGTGATGCAGGGAGCTGAGGGACTTCTCACTCACGTTATGTTATCAAATGCTATGAACAGTCTCACACCATGGAGCAAAACTAATACTTTGAGTGTAGAGAACTCTAAAGCTAAATCCGGGATTGCGCCAACCATCCCTGCCTGGGTATAAATGCTCAGTGCACAACTCTGCCGAGTGGTACTGTGAGGGGATTAACTGAGGAGAAAGGGCTACCTCTAGCTTGGGTCATCTTAGGGAAGGGATCCAAGTTGCTAACAAGATGGAGAAAAAACGAGTGTACAGAAAGAAAAACAACAGTAAGCATGTATCAAGTATGTGACGACTTCTAAGAAGTCTGCTTATAGGTCCTGGCTTCTTACCCACAATTCTAAACAGCTTCACTGTCGAAGCCAAAGTAGAAACTCACAAACATGTCAAGAGAGCGTATGTCTGGAGATCGGCTGGAGGTTTGAGTATATAGCAATTTCTTGAAAACATTTTTTTTGGTATGTCTATGTGCTATGTTTATGTTTATGCCTGTTCACATGTGCATGCGTATGTACATGTAGATACATTTGTGGGTGGGTGTGCATGTGGAGCCCAGAGGTTGACCCTGGGGTGTACACACATGCTCATGCACATGTGTGTGGAGCCCAGAGGTTGACCCTGAGTATTTTCCATTGCCTTCAGCTTTATTTCCCTGACAGGGTCTGTCTCTGAACCTGGAGCTTGCTGATTGGCTAGTCTAGCTTGCCAGCTCAGGTATCCTCGGTCCCCTCCTCCCCAGTGCTGGGATCAGAGAGGGCCCCAACAGGCTGCCCCGTCTTGTTAACTCTGGTTGGCACACTCACAAAACAGCAAGTGTTTTGTTTGTTTTTTTTTTTCCACGGAGCCATCTCCGGCTTCTATCATCTCAAACACTAGAAAGCTTCATGTAACCACTTTCTGAACTACAATATGATCCTCGTGGAAAATAGGGTTTGTCTCAGTTTCTGTTTAAATCACCTTCCAGTTTCACCATCTCACAGTGAGAGGGATATGCTTTCAAATTAAAAGTGGGGTACAAAGAATATTGTTTGCACTGATAAACACCTTCTCTGATTAAGCAATTAAGTTGCCATGAGCTAGACCACGGGGCGTTGTTTAAAGGTCATTTTACAAATGCCAGGTGGGAGCAGAATGCCTCTGGGCAGGATATTCGTGAGTCTTTCTGTGGGTATGTAAAGTTCTGAAATTTTCTTAAACTGTACATGTAATTTTTTTTATTCATTATTTTTATTTTATGTGTATGAGTGTAATACTATGACTGCATGTAGGTAAGTGCATCAGTGCTGTGCAACACCCGAGGAGGTCACAGAGGGTGTAGGATCCCCGGGAACTGGAATTAAAGATGGTTGTTAGTTGCCATGTGGGTGCTAGGAATCAAACCCCGGTCCTCTGTAAGAGTAGCCAGTGGCCTTAGCTGCTGAGTCATCTCTCCAGCTCTCACATGTAGCTTTTTTCAAAGGAATTTTTATCATGTTTCTATTTCTATATTTTATTTTCATTGATGACTTGGTTTTTGAGAGATTGTCATGTAACACAGGCTAGCCTCCAATTTTCTATGTCACTAGGCCAACCTTGAACTCCTGGTCCTCTTGTTTCTACCACCTATGTAGTTTGATTACAGGTGTGTGCACCACCACACTCAGCTCTGTCTCTGTGTGTGTTAAGAGATTCATTTTTACTTGTGTGTGTATGCTGTGTGTGTGCAGGTGCCCATAGAGGCCCAAAGAGGGCCTCAGAGCCCCTGGAGCTGGAGTTATAGGTGTTGTGAACGGCCATATGTGTGCTGGGAATTGAACTCAGGTCCTCTGCAAGACCAGGCAGTGCTCTCTCTAGCCCCAACACGTGTGCTTTTAAGGATTTAATTATTTGTGCCTGTGGATACCAAAAGACAGAGAAATCTTGTATCTTTTGCCTAATGGAAATGCAGCCCTCAATCTGAAGATTGTTCTTTTATAAGGTACATTGTGGTTGGGAGGGAACAGGGCTTGGAGAAGAGCAGAAAGTGGTTGAGCGAGTGCCTCACCTTCAGGAGCCCTCAATTAGGCACCACCTCAAGGCCTGCCTCTGGCAGGGGGGCGTGGCTCTGTTGATTACTCCGGTGCTATTTTGAGTAATGAGATGGAGTTCCGGCACAGCGAGAGGTAGATTTTCCTGGGTTCATGTAAATTTTATGGAGATGAGTATTTATTAGTTGACATCACTGAAGCCCATCTCAAAGGCTTGCCAGGTCTCCCAGCCAGGTTCTGGTGGACCAAGGGAGGCCCCAGGGTTTCAAGCTGCTTCCACTTAGTTGTCAGTAGATCTGACATTGTCCTGAGCTGGAATCCCAGGGAGACACAGAGAGACTTGCAGAAACACTTTAATATCCCTGGTCCCACCCAGCACCTTACACTGTGGAAAGACAACCACATAGTTGTTGAGAGCACAAAAAATTTATTGTCAAGCATGGTGGTGGCTAAGACAGGATGTCTACCATCATTTTTATTCACCAGAGAAGAAAAGTGGGTCATTAACTTGCTTCTCTGAAATTAGATTTATAAAACCAAAAGACGATTTCTAGATTATTGTAGAGAATTTGTCGGGGTCTTCTCCCCTCTTTTTTTTTTTTTTTTTTTGAGACAGAATCTCAAGTATCCCAGGCTGGCCTCGAACTCTGCATGTAGCCAAGGATAACCTTGAACTTCTAGTCTTCCTGCCTTCACTGCCAGAGTGCTCGGATTACAATTGTGTACCACCACACCTGGTCTATGCAGAGCTGGGGCTCTAACCCAGGGTCATGAGCATGTTGATTAAGTACTCCTCCAACTGAGGGGCATCCCCAGCCTGTCAGGGTCTTTTTCAGCCTTTGCAATCCCCATAAAGGATTTTGTTGCCCCCAACCTTTTGTGAACCCTAGGGACATGTAAGTGCTGGGGCCTCCTCTTTGATGCTGGCTTTTGGACCACTGGTAGGTATGTGAACTCTGGCATCGCCTCTCCCCCTTCATGTGATGCAGAGTGGTATGTGGGCAGGAAGTCTGGACCAGCCCAGAGAACCAGCCCAACACAAAAACAAGCAGAACGCAAGGAGCCAGCACCAGCGGGCTCCCCTGTGCAGCGCGCCAGCGACAGTCTCTATGTAATGAACTCCCTGTGGCCTCCCTGGGTACTTATTCTACCAGGGGATTTCCCCCCTTTCCTTTTCCAAGAGAGTTCTCAAAACTGATTTAAATATTATGATACGCTCATCTCTGAGTGCTAAGTGGGAGACGTATTCATGTTGGCTGGGAAACCTTTTAAAATATATACTTTCCTCCTCAAGTGGTTCTGCCACAAAGGTGAATTTTCTCCTAATAGAAGGTTCCTTTTTTTTAAAAAAGAAAACCCTGAAAGTTAGGGATGCAAGGTGGGTCTGTGCTTTTTGGGATGACTGGGTTAAAGTTGCTAAGCAACTAAGTAACAATAAAAGGAGAAGTCGGCTTCCATTGAAAGAAATGTCACTTTTGTAAAGACTTGCCTGTTGTTCTTTATAGCATGGCTTTTCCTGCTGGGATCTTGCTTCTGTGATTCTGGGCTGAGGCATCCATCGTATGGGCACAAATATCTGAGGCTTTCTTTGGCTCAGGGGATGGGCAGAGAGCAGCATCTATTGAGACCTTGTAAATCCTGAGCTAAAAATAGCAACTTTTTCTTTTGGAGCCGGTCTTGGTCTCTACATAGCCCAGGGTAGCCTCCAAATCAAGATCCTTCTGCCTCAGTCTCCCAAGTGTTGAGATTCTAGGTATAGACACCACTATGCCAGCAAATTTGCCATTCTCCTGACAAACCAGCACTGCAGGTAGTTTGCTACATCGTCATTTTGCAGTCATTCAGAAGGACAGCTTGAACAGGCTGCTTTCCAAGGGCACGTTCCTCACTGTAGCAAGTTCTTGTATTTCCTCTATCATTTAGAAATCACTGTGTACCTCCCAGCCTCGGAGGTATTTAATAAGCAGAAAGGAATACACCCTGCCCTTCCCTGGGAAGAGACGGGAAAGAAGAGTCAATCCTAACCCCCGTCCTCCTGCATGCTTCCTCTCCATAGCCCTGAGATTTCCCCTGTGGGGTCAGTAGTTAGACTCAGATGCATACTTGACATGGACTGACGGCCAGTTCATGACATTGACTGATAGGCGGAGCCGATCGGAGGCAAACCAAGCTCACGGTCTCATCCAAATCATACTGACTTAGGCAAATGCCATTCATCTGAGAATAATCTTGCATCTATGCGCTTTCAAGGCAAATAGTGGCTTTGTTTTATTAGTTAATATATTAGGTTTTTAAAGCTAGTATACAAAGTAACAGGTTTCATTTTGTCATTTTCATGTCATTATGTGGTGCTGTCATTCATCTTCTCACCCTGTCTTTGTGTTGGAGTTTCAGATTGAAAATGAAGAGAGGGCTGGGGAGGTGGCTCAGTCAGTAGACTGCTTGCCACACAAGCACGAGGATCTGTGTTCGATCCCCAGGACCTACACACAAAGCTAGGTAAGGCGGCACACACCTGTAACCCCAGTGCTGGTGGGCGGCGGAAGTGGAGACAGGAATCCCTGGGGCTTTCTGGTGACCACTCTAGTAGAAGCTTCCAATTCAGTGAGTGAGAGACCCTGCCTCAAACAACAACCAAACACTGCTGAGAACGATTGGAAAGACACCCAGTGTCGACCTCTGGCTTCCATAGACACTCACACGCACAGGCATTCCCCGACCACGAAAATAAAAATGAAGAGAGAAGGAAAGAAAGCAAACACTGACACTGCGAATCCTCTGTCAAGAAAATCCTTTCCAGGTGAACATCAGAAGCCGCCTCCCCCGGGAAGTTTGAACAGCTGCCATCAGGATGGGCGAGAACAAGATGTCCCGAGTGATTTTATGATTCTTGTGACCTTAAAAGGCATGTGCTGAGATGGAAGCGCTTAGGGATGTTGCAGAGCTGAGCTGGCACTGTCCCGAAGCCCTCCTGAACACTTCCCCGGGTTTGACATTTGCCGCAATTCTTTTCTTTCTTTCTTTTTTTAAATCTTCCCGCTCTCATTGTGAAACAATGCCACCAAACCTACCAAAATGTGCAGCCTGTGGAAAGTTACTAAAACAGATAGCGATGGTTCATGGGGGACTGCACTTGAGGAAATCTGAAAGTTGCTGGCTCGGTGGTTGGAGAGAAATAAACACTTTGTTTGCAAGTGTCTTTGGCGTGCCTTTGCGGGATGGCTCGGTGACAGTGGTACTGTGCTGGCAGGAACAACTCCCAGCATGAGGGATATAAAGCCGATAAACCCTGAGAGGGGAAAACAAGCCTGAGTTTTTTCACTTTAATTTACTTTTTAAGATAAAGTTTTAAAGAATAGGACTGTACTATCACGCCCGGTAATATGTTATCTTTCCATGAGCTCAAATGTCACATTTAGAATAGTGTCCCAGGAACCTGGGAGCGATGGTGTGAGAGCTTCCAAACTGTAGTTACCTTATGACTTTCTTACATGTTCACTAACAAGTGGGGACATGTAATGGCCAAAATTCAAATTTTTGTATTGTGAGCTGGCTTGCTAAGTTGTGGCAAGAGGTGCCTCTCAGTTGGGCTGTTTCTGTTGTGTGCTGAGGTCAGATCGTATTGACTGTATGTTGTATGGCAAGATCGTATTGAGTCGTTACTTAGCAATAGGAGAATTAAGCAGGTCAGATTGGCTTGGGATGGGGAGCAGGATGATTGGTTACAGTTAGAATTAAAAACAACCCCAAAAGCTGGCAACAGAGTGACTGCATAAACAGAAGGAGCAGCTATGCTTGGGCTAAAAAATAAAAATAGCAGACATTTAAAAATGAGAAACCCATTAACCTATTTTGTAGAAAATATGCGTTTTTTTTTTTAAAGGAAATCAAATCCATACTAATAAAGTGGTGAGCTGATACATCATTATAATTTAAGGGGAAATGGCAGTTCGAATTACTTCACGTAAATCTTTGGGGCAGGGGATACCAATGATCTGATTAATTATCCAATTAGCTGCTTCAGTTCTCACTTGACCTCGTTAGTGTGACTGCTGTGTCCAAACACGCCAGCTCTGTCATAAACAGGGTGCGGCTTTATCTGTTCTATGGAACAGATGGGACCTGGGGCCATCCATCATCTCTTCAGCTGGGGGTTTGCCCAGGAACAAGACAATTCCCAGGTTCCCACCTTCCCCTTCTGCGTGGGACACTGTTACTGCTAATGCGGGATGGGGGTGGGGTAGGTTTTCAGCATCTCACAGGTATTGGGAAACAGTTTTATCTACAAGCCAAAAAATGACACCCACACCACAAATTCTTTGGGCTGGACAGGCTTGATTGTCCACAGAGGAACTTTTTGCCTCATTAAGGCATTTCTTTGAAGTGAGAAGAACTTTTGGTTACTTACTTGGCCAAATCCTTTCTAAGTATTAAAAGTATACATTTTATTTGAGACCATGGATGGAGGGAGGAGGAGGAAGAAGAGGAGGAGGAGGAAGAGAAGGAGGAGGAGGAGGAAGAGGAGGAGGAAAAGAGGAGGAAGAGGAGGAGGAGGGGGAAGGGGAGGAGCTCTCAAATCCCCACTGCACTCTACTAGTTTACTTGTTTTCCTTTTACTCCATGGTACCCAGGAACCTAGATGCAATCTTTCAAAGGATAAACCCAATGCCCCTATCCTGGGCTTGTACCTCGGCAGCCACTTTTCCAGGCTTTTCTTTGAACAGTTTGCAAGATCCTCTGCACGCAGGTCTCTTGAGTCCCGTTCAACTTGAGTTTTATCCCCAGAAGTCAGGGTAGAAGGAATGAATCTCCTGAAAGCTGTCTTTTGACCTTCACACATGTGCTGTGGCATGCACCGGCCCCCACAAACACAGAATGCCAAATAAAATAAAAATTTAAAAAAATCTTGAAAAAATATTTGTCTAAATATATGTATGAAGGCTCTCACTGGGAAACAAAAAAATATTTTTTTAAAGATTTATTTATTTATTTATTTATTTATTTATTTATTTATAGACAGGGTCTCCCTGTAGCCATAGCTGGCCTGGAACTCACTATGGAGACCAGGCTGGCCTTGAACTCAGAGATCCACCTGCCTCTGCCTCCAGAGTGCTGGGGTTAAAGGCATATGCCACCATGCCTGGCTTGAAATTTTATACTAAGTGAATTAACAGACTCAGAAAAGCATGTAACATATGTTTTCCCTCATTTGCAGATCATAGCATCAATCATGTATAAATAAGTATATAATATAATGTAACATCAGAAACCAGGAAGATTGAAAGGAAGGACATTAGTGCAGTGCCCTCCAGGACCAGGGGCATTAGATCCCCTGGAGCTACACTTACAGGTGGTTGTGAGCTGCCCACTATGGGTGCTGGGAACTCAGGTCCTCTGGAACAGCTGCAAGTACTCTTAACTACTGAGCCATCTCTTCAGCCCTGAATTAAAGACGGCCATGGCAGTGATGGAGAGAGCTTGGAGAGGGTAGAGCCGCTCTAACTAGCTAAGAAGCTGCTGTCTGGTTGCATCACTTTCCTGTTCCCGTCTGGAAAACAGGGGACAAGGCTGCGGTTCATCATTTTACAAACTTCCATAGCTGATTCTTTGATAGATGTAGGAGGGTCATTCAGCTCTGCAGTGGATCATCTGGGGATGACCAGTGTGCAAACAGATCATATGATGACTACAGCCACACTATGATGGGTCAGGCATAGATCCATCACAGCACCTCATCCTCATAATAGCTCAGGATGTGGATCCTTACACTGCCTTTGTTGTCCAGACAGGGACACAGGAGCCTTGACAGATGAGGTCCTCCTCAAGGTGGCACAGTTAATGAGTGATGGAGGGAAGAGCCACACTAACGTTGTGGACTCTACTGTTTCTCTGTTAATCGCCATCCTGCCTCTCAGGATACTTCCCCAAGACAATGTGGCTATTGATTAATAAATTGGAGATCAGTTTGATTCCTCCAGTTTCTGAAGCTTTATCATTGGTAGTGAGTTCATTTCCTGACCTTGTTACTTGTTGCTGTTACTTGAGTTATACTGAAATTATTTCTGGGTAGGAGATTATGGAAACATTACATGACTCAGGTCATAAATTAATAGAACCTTCCAGTGTCATGGAACAAGGGTTAGGGTATATGGATGTTTCTTGCCTTTCTCTGTCTTGGAGTTTTTGGGTAAACGGATTAGGAATCGAAGCTCCCAGACTCACTCTGGACAAGTTATTTCCCTCTTTGACTTCATTTCCCCTTTTGTGTAAGAAACAGACTCTGGGGCCCTGGAGAGACGTCTCAGTTACTGAAGTGTTCACTGCATAAACACGAGGCCCTGAGTTTGGATCCCCAGTATCCACGTAAAAGAGCTGGTTGTGGTGGCCTGCACTTAAAATCCCAGCACTGGGGAGGCAGAGAAAGGAGCATCCGGGGACTCACTGGGCAGCCAGTTCAGTCAAATAAGCTGCAAGTGCTGTGAGAGAACCTGTCTCAAAACAAAAACAAAAAACCAACAAAACCCCAACCAAACAAACAAAAATCCCCCAAAAGGTAGGGTGTGACTCCTGATATTCATCAGAGAGAGAGAGAGAGAGAGAGAGAGAGAGAGAGAGAGAGAGTAGAGAGAGAGAGAGAGAGAGAGAGAGAGAGAGAGAGAGAGAGAGAGAGAGAGACATAACAACAGGACATGACTCTGAAGTCCATTTTGGGGCAGAGTCACTGGACTTTCAGAAATTCCCAAACTTGGTTTCATTTCAGCATTTTTCTTTGCAAGAAAATAGTCAAATCTCACATAAGAACCTCAAGTGACTATGAAAAACTTTCAGTTGCGGAGAACAGGGAAAGATGAGGGATCTGTTTCTTGGTTTGTTATCACCCTAACTGTAGCCTTGGACTGAAAATTGAAAGGAATTCTAGGAAGATGACTTCGACGTCCAACTAAGGAAGAACAGAGCAGACTTCAGTAGTGATAAAGGACAACGGCATTTCAAGCTTGTGTCTTAGGAAAGAGGAGAAGGTCCTGGGAGTGAGCTGCTGGAGAGGACATGTTCCCAGGAGGGCCTGCACAGCTGCAACAGCTGTTTCCAACAGAGCTTTCCACTCATCTTGCCTGTGCTGATGGATGTGGGTGATAACGCAGTGCTTACATGGGAAGATGCTTAACTCTCAAGTGGTAGGAGCGTAGGAACACTGCATGTAGGGAACACTGCATGCTAACGGAGAGATTGCAATCTCACCAACAAAGATTTGTAGCAACTCAACTGCAGTTACACCATGCAGCTCAGAGCCATGGACATCTGACCCCTTTCCTTGAGTCAGGAGGTGGCCAGCTCTGCATGGGGAAGCCTGGTTCAAGTTGCAATTCCCCAAAGAGACATCAATTTCTGGACTTCAGAAGAGACAAAAAATCCAGACCTCAATCTGCAATGTTTATTAAGAAAACATACTATTTTTTTAAAAATTGGAGGTGGGGCAGTTAGATAATGAAAACTAAGGTCCAGAGGAGAAACAGCCCTCCAGAGTTATAAGCCGGACGCCCTCAGAGGTTTATAGTCATCACAGACCTTGATGGCAATGAATCCTTCAGCCTATCAGAGCTATAGCTTGGCAGACATGTAACTGACATATGAAATGCTTCCGAGTAGAGAGCCTGAGTAGCAGCAACAGCAAAGTAGAACTCTGGGTAAAAGACTGCTCTGGTTCAAATCTTCTTCCTCTGCACCAATCCCCACTGAAAGAAAGTCCAAGTTTAAGTCTCAAGGTCAAGTTCAAGGTTTTAATACCTCATGAATACTTCTTGATTTCTTGTTATATTAAAAGAAAGCCAACTTGGACACCTAGATTTTTGTTTTTTTTTTTTTTTGGTATTGTGATAGTGGTTTTCACTTAGATTAGTAAACAAAATGTTCTTTTTAAAATTTTTATTTATGTATGTGTGTGTGTGTGTATGTGTGTGTGTGTGTGTGTGTGTGTGTATGCACACCTGTACACAGGTGCCCCCAGAAGCCAGAGGAGGGCAAAAGGAGCTGGAGTTACAAGCCCTTGTGAGCTACCATGTGGGTGCTGGGATCTGAACCTGGGTCTCTGGAGGAACAGCAAGTGCTCTTAATCACTGAGCCATCTTTCCAGCCCCCCAAATTGTTTAAAAAATTGTAAGTTAGCACAAAGAGCATGTGGATGTGGTGAGCCATGCAGATGACCCCGATGGAATTAGAGAAGCACTCTAATTAGCTTTACCATACTAATAGTAATTTTAAAATATGTAGCAATAAGTGCAAATGGTTTGCATATATGTGTATATATATTCCCATGACATGCAAATTCATCTAACTTTCTTTACAAAAAGTGATATATTTTTATAAACTTTTTGAGAACTTCATGCGTACATTTTATTATACTCACCCTTCACCCCTCCCTACCTTCTCCCACTCCCCACCTCATTTAATTTTTTTATCTACTTAAGATTTTACTACTATCCTTTTTTTTTTTTTAAAAGACAGGAGCTCATGTAGCCCAGGATAGCCTCTAGAACTCTCTACCAAAGTTCTTGATCCTTCCGCTTCCACCTCCCAAGTGCTGGAATTACAGGCACGCTCCCAACCAGCTGTTCCCTGCTGCATACACCAGGCAAGCTGGCTGGCGAGCCTTGAGGGACTCTGCTCTATTCTCCTCCCATCTCCCTGTAGGGATTACAGACAGGTGCTGCTGTGTTTGGATTGTACTTGAGTTCTGGTTATCTTGTACAAACACATTAACCACTGAGCCATCTCCCAGCCCTGCGTCAAGCATTTCTGTTTGTAAATGGAGAGCACAGGGACAAAAAAAGACCTCAGTGACTAAGCAGAAAAATGCAGTACATTGAAAACAGCATGCGATGTTCTCAGATGCTGCGTCCTTCAAGACCACAGGAAGGGATGCACAGATCTAACAGGAGGCTCCACGGGTGCCCTGAATGTAGGAGGTAGCCGGTGTCTTTCTGCAGCCGCAGAAGCATCACTGGAAGAAGGCTTTGTGCTGTCTTCACCTCTGCAATGGGATAGAAACCCTGCTTTTCAAAGGGAAAGTCGAGAAATAAGAGCTAAACGCATGGATTATTAAGGATTTATCACAGAAAGTCTTAGAGACTGAAAGAGGAAAAGATCAAAAAGACTTCAACCAAAAATATTCTTGGAATTGCTCGATGGACTGATTTTTTTTTAATGGAGCTGGCTGAGTTTTTGGACTTCTCTCAATTAAATGGCTTTTACATGGGAATTCGAATCGGGAAGTAAGAAAACTCCCAAAAGCTCAAGGGAAAAAAGAGAACAGGGGAACCAAAAAGGTTCACTCAGACATAGCCTGTTTGATTTGATTTAATAAAATGTCTTTTCTTAAGAATAAGCTTGTAGCTTTCCAAAGCAGTTTATACAGATGGCCTCACGTGATCATTCTGTGAGGAGCCAGAGGTGGGAAAAACATTCTATTGTGATTTGTGAAAATAGAGAAATTGAGGCATAAGACCTTAGGAGTCTACCTAATGGAATCCCAGCCGGTAAGAATGCCGTTCTGTGGGGCCAGGCAGATGGCTCAGTTGATGAACTGAGGATCAGAACCCATGAAAAAGATGGTGGTAGTGTGTGCTCATACTCCCAGCTTGGGGAGTGAGAGACAGGCCTGGACCAGGCCAGCCAGCCTAGCCTACTCAGCAAGCTCCAAGTCGGTGAGAGAGCCTGTCTCAGAACACAAGGTGGACAGCACCTGAGAAATGACACCTGAGGTTGATCTCTGGCCTCTACGTGTGTACATACATGCACACACACAAAGAATGACATTCTGTGCCTGCCTACCACAGGGCCAGGCCCATTACTAACTACTTTGTCATGGTTTATCATTAAGCCCCCATCAAGCCTGAAGAAGGTACCTGCCTTTTGTTTATTCTCAAAGGCTACAGTGCAGAATCCAGTTCGCCCCAGATCGTAAGAGCTTAGGAGAGCTGACAAGTGTCTATCTTTTCCCACATGGGAGAATTTACACCACAGATAGCGGCAATCTGAACACATCAAGGCACGAGTTTTCTTGGAAAGCCTGTTACTACACATTTAGCAGCACACCTTTGGACACACGCCTAGTAACTGATGGAGGAACATCCAGAACCCTCCCTTTCCTCTCGTCCATGGTGGTCATTCACTCTAGACAACATCCAATGGAACTTAGCCTCCATTATCTGTAGGGCACAGGAACCCAAAGTCTCCTCACAGGGTGGACAGGAAGACGGTCTGATTCCATTGTAAGTGAGCAGGTGCAGGGCAGAGCCAAGGCCACAGCTCTTTTGAGTGTCTCAGGAGGAGGTTTATTCAGGTAGAGCAGGGGCTCCACTCCCTCAACCTGGCTTGAATCTAGGCACCATTTGTCCCAGTTTGTTTCTTCATTGCTGTGACAAAATACTCTGACCACTACCAACTTGGGGAGGAAAGGGTTTATTTGGCTTATATCTCCTAGGTCACAGTTCATCAGGGAGCCCAAGGTAGGAACTCAGGGCAGGAACCTGGAGGCAGGAGCTGGAGCACAGGCCATGGAGGAACACTGCTTACTGGCTTGCTCCCCTGGCCCCTGCTCATTCTTTCTTATACAACACAGACCCACCTGCCCATGGGTGGGTTGGGCCCTCCCACATCACTCAATCAAGAAGATGCCCCACAGACATGGCCACAGGCCAGTCCAATGGAGGCAATTCCCCAATTGAGGGTTCCTCAACCCCAGTGTGTCAGGTTGACACTAAAGCATCCAGCACACCATTCATGAATGTTCAGCTTCCAATACGATTCTCTGTACTTCTGGGTAGATTTATATGAACCAGATAATAAGAATTAAAGATTTTTCCTGTTTCCTGGCATAGATTCTATGATACGGAACTGACTGAATACCTACTTTTGCTCTGAATACTTCTTTTAAAAATTGTTTATTTTTGTTTTATGTGCATGAATGTTTTGTCTCCATGTATGTAAGTATGAAATGCCTGCAGAGGTCAGAAGAGGGCATTGGCTCCCCTGGAATTGGAGTTAAGGGTAGTTGTTAACTGCCATGTGGGTGGTAGGAACTAAACCCGAGACCTCTGCGAGAGCAGTGACTGTTAACCACTGAGCCAATCTCTCCAGCCCCCTGCTTTGAGTATTTCTGATTGGTGTTCTACGGCTGATCAACTTCCTCCACCATGGATTAGTGACCTTACCTTCAGTTCTTGAATGGGCCATGACAATGTGACTTGTCCATAACCTGTCAACCTACCCTCAACAGGTATCTACCATGTAGGCCAAAGGCTGGCAAAGTGTGTGTGTTAAGGGTCAAATAGATGTTTTAGGTTTTGTGGGTTATATATTCTGTCCTGTAATCCCTCAACTCAGACATTAAAGCACAAAAGAAGTCATAGACATCTGTAATTGAGTGGCATAGCTTTGTTCCAATAAAACTTTATTTACAAAAACCCGTGGGCCAGATTTGCTGACTCCTGACATAGGGTGGCACATTGGCATATGCAGTCAGTAAAGAATCTTTGACGGGACACCATCTACAGCTCTAGACTTGGGGGCTTTGATCCAGCTGCCTTGTCATCCTAGGCCAATATAGTCACTCCTCCGTATCCATTGTTTTCACAAAGCCCATCAGGAAACCAGTTCACACCGCTATTTGCTCTCTGTTAGGTATCTGGATGGACTAAACGAGGCAACAGATCTCAGAGTGTTTTGATTAAATTGAGTGTGTATTTAAGGGATACTGTTATAGTTTTTCTCCCCAGGAACTATGAGTTCCCAGAGACAAGCCAGTATCTTTTAACTCTGAACCTCTGTTTTCTAGCATATTAACTTTTATATAATAGACATATTATGAATATTTGTTAAATAAAAAGATAGCTTAGGGCTGGGGATGTAACTCAGTTGGTAGCATGCTTGCTTAGTATGCATGAAACCCCAGGTTTGATCTCCAGTATCACATAAATTAGGGGTGGCAATGTATACCTGTTTTCCTGGCACTGGGGAGACAGAGGCAGGAAGACCAGGACTTCAAGGTCATCCTTGGCTACATAGCAAGTTCAGGCCATCCTGGGCTACATAAGATTCTCTAGTGCCAGGAATTAAACCTAGGGCTTTTTGCTTGCTAGTAAGCATTTATCTTTAGTGATAGACATAAGCTAAGGTTTGACTAGATCATTCACTCACCACAACAAGCAGTTAAAAGTCAATAGCATAAATCTGAGAAGCTGTGGTTACAAACTTAAATGTGTGATGCAGAGAAATTTGAATGCAGTGGGTTGGGTAAGGCAGGAAGTGCTGAGGACCACGGTAAACTGAAGAGACTATATCCTGTGCAAAGGAGACAGTGGTCATCAGCTCCAATTGATTCTATATGGGCACGTGGGACCACTGGTAACTCCCCCTCCCCCTTTTTTGGTAAGAAGTTGAAAATATGAATACGTAAAGCTTTTGGATTTTTAAACATTGGTAGGTAATCCTTAAAATTAAAAATAACTCAACTGTGTTCTCAGGCCATTTGTAACTGAAGTGATTTCTAGATAATACAAATGAAAGTTATAATTAGCCTAAACAGGACCTACATAATGACACTATCAGTTGTCTGCCAATGTAGGGGAAATTTCACAAGGTCCCACCTCTAGATGAAGAGAAACAGGTGGTCAATGGCTGCTGAGGGAGGGAGAGTCAGTTTTCTCTAGGGATAAGCACCCTGATAGGTTGTCCAATGCCAAGTGGTCAGGCCTTAACACATGACATACATTACATATATATGTATATATATGTGTGTCTTATATATGATATATATGTATATATACAAGTAAATATATTTACTCACATATATATGGAATAATAATCATTAAGAAAATGTCAAAAAGTTGAGAGGGAGGGAAGGAATAGGAGGAGCTGGGGGGTGGAAATGGTGTACATGCAGTACTCATGTATGAAATTCTCAAAAAATTAAAAATTAAAATAAAAAACTGATAACAAAGAAAAGTATAATTTAAAAAATAAGCAGTGTAGAGTCTTAGCTTTTTACCATGTGGTGATTCCCTGGCTATAAGGGGTGGTCTTTTTCACAACTGTAAAATCTCTAATAATTTCAACAGTAAAGACCCTTTGACCATGATTTTTTTTTCTTAGGGCTCTTCTACTTGTTCTGGGTATTGGAAGCTGACTTAGTCCACCTTCCCAGATAAGCCTGAGTTTCCTTCCCCCCATTCGGCTCTTGGCAAGCTGTCCCTAAACTCGTCTAAAGCTGCCTTCCCCCGTGCTGTGGCCTTGATGCTTCTCCTGGGCGTGCTGTGATCATCACCTTCATGAAGGAGAGCCACTGTGGTGATCTACAGACGACCTTGACCCATCACAGAGTCAGGTCATGGTCAGTTGAATAGGAATGTTCCACGAATGAGCAGATCTGCTCATCAACGTGAGTAAGATAGCAAGATGAGGTCCTGGAGAGATGCTGAGTCAGTAAGTGACTCACAGTGTGAGGACAGTGTGGGGGCCTCAGTTCAGATCCCCAGCACCCAACATAGAAAGTTGGTGTAGTGGCATGTGCCTGTGGTCTCAGCACTGGGGAGGTGGAGACAGGAGGATCTTTGGGGCTTGCTGGCCAGCCAGTCTAGCTGAATGGGGAAGTTCCAGGTTCAGTGAGTCTCAAAAAATAAGGTAGATTGGGCATGGTGGAGCATGCTTTCAATCCCAGGACTAGGGAGGAGAGGCAGGTAGATCTCTGTGAGCTCAAGGCCAGCCTGGTCTACACAGTGAGTTCCAGGCCAGTTGAGGCTACAGGGAGACCCTGTCTTAAAAATAAAATAAATAAAATAAAAAGGTAGAAAATATAATAGTAATACTGCTGTCAACTTCTGATCTCTATATGCATGTGTATACAGGAGCACACCCACTTACACACATATAAGAATACACATAAACGAACACAGACATACATACATACATACAACACACACACAAACACACATGCAAGACACCAAGACGATTCGTTCACCAAGACTGTGACAAAAACACAAGTAGGCAAAAGTTTCTGTCAACAAAAATCTTACAATATAAACCTAAAATGTACTGACCAGTAACTAATTTTTGATGTTGGGGAACATGAAGAATCTGTCTAAAGCCAGATTTTTACATTGTGTCTGAGACTCAGCTAGCCTCCTGTGATGGCTGTGTAGATGTTTATGAAGCCCACATGGAAATTAGTGGGGACACTGAAGATGGTAAACTGCTCTGAAAGATGAGGGAGAAGATATGACACATTTTCATAGGCTAGAGAGGCTCTCTATTTTGAAATACTTTGGAGGAAAAAACAGCAAGGAGCCATTATAAATGTTAAAGGTTCAACTTGAGTCAATCAGGTTAAGAAAGATGATATTGATGTTTACAGAAAGATTGTATTTTCATCTAGCATGAATTTCACCGATGGTCAAAGTGACATTGTTAGATATCAGCAGACCTGAGGATCATGAGGGATTGGCCCTTCCCTTGTAATCAGCAGTTTTTAAAAACCAGAAACTGAAACTGTAGGGTTCTGATTATAGTCGATAGAATGAGATTTGTCTCTGGCCTGGGTGAGCACATGACATTTTGAACTGCAAGGAAGGTCATGGGATTATGATCAAGCTGGAGGCTTTCTGGTAAAAGACACACATGCCATTGTCCTGTAAGAGCTCATCCAAATGGGCAGTCAATCACCTGGGTAGGAAAACGCCCTTCGGGGAAAGCTGCTGTTCTGAATACTTTAGAAATAGCAAATAGTGGAGTTGGAGAGATGGTTCCGTGGTTAAAGCACTTACTGTTCTTCCAGAGAACCCAGGTTTGGCTCCCAGCACCTGCAGGATGGTTAACACCCATCCATAACTCCAGTTCTGGGAGTCTCACACCCTCTTCTGTCCTCAACGGGCATTGTATGCACATGGTGCACTTAGATACATACAGGCAAAACCATAATATAAAAATAAATATATTTAAAGAACCCAGAAATACTACAAACCTTATATAATCCTAGCATCCAGCTATGAGTTTGAGGCCAGCCTGGGCTACATAATGAATTCCAGGCTAGCCTGAGCTATAGAGTATGTCTCTGTCACAAGCAAACAAAAAACCACAATAAGGGGCTGAGGAGATGACTCAGTGGTTAGCAGAGGACCCAGGTTTGGTTCCCAGAACCTACATGTTGGCTCACAACCATCTGTAACTGTAGTGCCAGGGGATCTGATGCCCTCTTCTGGACTCTATGGGCACCAGGAATGTATGCGATACATACTTACATAGATGCAAGCAAACCCTCATATACATGAAATAAATATTTTTAAAAAACTATCATAAAATAAAATCATATAAAATGAAATGAAATAGAACAATAACTCCACCAATAAAAACCAAGGGTTTCTCTTCATGCCCTTGTGGTAAAACACTCTGAAAGACGATGGAGTGGAGACGGTGGGCACCTTGAGGACCTGTTCTGGTTCTTATGTCACCAATGAGAAAGCACTGTCCTCACCAAGTCACAGAATACTCTTCTAATTAGTGCGTTCCCAACACCAACAATAATTCTACTCATTAGTCTATGGCTCACCCCACTTAGGAATAAACACAAATGGCAAGAAGTCAATGTTAATTCAAAACACATGTAAACAAGAAGCCAGAACGCCCAAGCACAATAACCTTTTGCATGATTAATGGCAAAGAACACTTCCAACCAAGATCCGGGAGCAATGCTACGTTACTGCACGCTTGTAGACCTCCACTTAACGTTTAAATCACGGAAATCAATCATTAGGTAGCAATTTAAGAAATAAAGCTCTGTTACTTTTCTGTACTGTGATAAAATACCCTAACGAAAGCAACTTAGAGAAAAGAAGTTCAGTTTGACTCACAGTTCGAGGTAGACTAGAAGCAGAGAACAGGAAGTGGGGCTGGGCTATAACCTTTCAAGGTCTGACTCTGGTGACGTACTTCCTTCAGTACAGTTTCCTCTTCTTCTTAAAAGTTCTACAAGTATCAGGTGAGGACTAAGTGTTCAAATACGTGAGGCTGTGAGAGACATTTCACATTCAAACCACAGCAAACTCTGTCTTTCTTAAATACTGGATGCTTTAAAGTGCCTGTCTGGCTCCCTGGCTTTCTGCATCTAAGGGGGCAGAAGAGTGCTCTCTGTTTTTTTTTTTTTAATACTTGGGGTTATACCAGGGTCTTAAAAGTGCTACCACTGAGGTATATCTGTATCCCTCCTTTTAAAATTTTTATTTTTGAGACAGGGTCTTACTAATGTGCCCAGGGGTGGATTTGAACTCATTCTGTAGCTCAGGTAGCCTTTGAACTTGGGATTTTTCCTCAGCTTCCAAAGCAGATGGGATGACAGCCTACCCCACCAGACCTGGCACATTTTTGAATGACCATGTCCCAAAGATGCTGTGGCAGTTGTTTTGTGAAGATATAGAATCCTAGTAGTTCATAAAAATTGCTTCCAAAAGAAAGTTGGACACCGGTATCTTTTCACAAATAATGAAGTGACCCAGTGTTTGCCTAAAATATCCATAATGGTCAAAATTTTCATTTAAGAATCTCTAAATTTGGGGCATGGAGAGATGGCTCAGTGCTTAAGAGCACTTGGTGCTCTTGCAGAGGGCCCGGGTTCAATTCCCAGCACCTACACGGGGGCTCACAACCATCTTTGACTCCAGTTCCTGGAGATCTGATGCCCTCTCTGGCCTCCTCAGTCACTGCATGCACATGATGAACTTAACATACATGTAGGCAAAACATTCACACACATTAAAAAATAAATAAAGAATCTCTACGTTTTGAGCTGGGTATGGTGGTTCATACCTGTAATCTCAGCAGTCAGGAGGTGGAGGCAGGGGAATTGCTATGAGTTCAAAGCCAACCTGGGCTTACACAGCGAGTTCTGGTCCAGCCTGGGCTATGGAGTAAAGACCCCTGTGTCATACAAATGAGTAAACAAAAATAAATTTCTCAATGTTTTTTAAATTTTGATGAGAAAAACCCAGCTGCCTCTCAGGTCATCAGAAAACGGATTTCTAATTGAACACTGATGCATGAAATCAGCATCTGCACTTGTCCGTATGACTGAGAGTGTGCTCTGTGATCAGGGTAACCACACTTGACTTTTAAACACTGTGTTTCTTGTCTTGTGGGGACTGGCATATTTCTCTCAATCCTCAAGTTTAAGAAACAGAGGGTGGCTACAACCTCTGCTCAGCATAGTGACACCCAAAAGTCTGGGCAATGCCTGGGGCCACCATCTGTCTCTCTTGCCTCCGACTCCACTGAGTAGCATCAGGATGCAAACCCGGGGACTGAATGGCAGCGCCAGGCCTCATGACAGACCCTGGGTGTCTATGATCATTTCCTTCGCTGCCTTTCATATCAGTGAGCTGAAATGATCAGACCTGCCAGGAGCAAGGGCCCCAGATGAAAGGCCAGTGCATTGAGACACAGTGTAATGGGAAGGTTTTGAGCTGTAGACATTAAATCGTTTTACCAAAAGAAGACAATAGAGTCTCTCTCTCTCTCTCTCTCTCTCTCTCTCTCAACAATAAAAGTTACAGGGATTTGGGGAGAGAGGTGGGGAGGAAAACTCACCACCACCAATCCTTGCTAATTAAAAGTAGTATGTTTCCCATATATATGTACACACACACACACACACACATGGCAATTCGATAACATAGAACACTTACTTGGGGGCCACAAGGGGAAACAAACTGAGACAGATAAGAAATGTTTTGTGTTCATCCAAGCGCAACTATGTTAATACGTATTATCCCATTAATGTGCATCAACATTGGGAGTCGGCTCACCAATGCAAGCAAGAAGCATACACTTATCATCATTTGATAACATGTTTAATGACAGATTGACGGGCGATTTGCAAATGTGAACTGGCGTCAGCGCCGTCAACTTCAGCTCCTGCCGCTGCCTCTGCTATGCCAGCACATTTATGTGCATAATTTGATTTCTCAGGCACACTGTTAGTACATTTTTAATATTAACCATGCACGAACAGACAAGCCGAACTTAAGTTGCTCTGATGGTTGGAGTTCATTAGAGTGAAAAAAAATGGGCAGGCATGCTGGGGATGGAGGTGGCGGGCCCACATCTGAGAAGCAACACTTAGCAGACAACACTTGGTCTGTTCTCAACAAGCACGAGCTTCGTATCTCATGTTATTGGAGGCAGCAGAACTCTGATGAAGAAAGGAAGAGGTGGAGGAAGGGAGAAGCCCTCACCCTGGGCGTTGGTCAGGGGCTTCACATGAAGCACAGGTTATCGGCGGACCTTCTGCTTCCCTAGATGCCTCCTCCCTTCACCCAAACTGCTCAGCGCTCTACTCAAATCCCTTTGGCTCACTAGAGGCGCTGTCAGGGGACAGGTGGGCATGGGGCCTATTCATCCCTCATACACTTGGGTCATGGTCAAGTGCCCAGAGAAGCCTCCCTCTACTTCCTCTGTGCAGACAGGGCTCAGCTGTGCATTTTTGGAGACAGAACAATCTGTTCTTGGATTCTGCACCCATCACCAAAGGATTTGTGTGACTTACATGAATGCCTTTGTCTTGTTCCACCTCCATTTTTTCCATCTGTAAAATGGGCTTAAGGACACCCCCTCACACACCTACACCATTGGGAGAAAAGCCTCATTGTTTGCACAGACCCAAGCTCCCGATATCTGTTAATGTTTCTTCTTGTTTCATTTCTTAACCCCCTTTTTGGTAACTTAAAAAATTTTAAGTCTGTTCTTTAGATTCTAGAATCCAGAAGATTGGACTTAGACAGGAGTTCCTGAAGAGAAGCTTATGGCCTGATGTGAATTTTATACATCGTACATGTGTTAAATTATCATAATACACTCCCTAAAGATGTATAAGTACTATGTCGTCTCAGCAAAAAATATTTAAAAGTCATTTGAATTAAAAAATACTTCAAGATTCACTAGCTAAAGATCAGTGAGGTGTCACATCACTACATTTCTGTGGCCTTAGGGACTTTGGATGTAGGGCTGACTTGTTGACAAGCACAGATGCTGTGTGATGTCAGGGAAGGTAAAATTACAAAGCATACATAAAGAGCTAGAAAGGTACCTCACATGGTGAGTTTTCAGTGTTAGCCCCATTTTGTTTTGTTAAGACAGAGTCTCATGTAGCCCAGGTTGGCCACAAAGCTGATATGCTCCTGGGTGCCTGATCTTCCTCCTTCCCAGGTGCTGGGATTAAAGCTGTGTGCTACCATACAAGGAAAACATTTTTGGTTTTTATGTGTGTGTGTGTATGTATGTGTCTGTATATGTATGTATGTGTGTATGTGTGTGTGAATGTATGTGTATGCGTGTGTATGTGCATCTGTCTGTGTATGTGCATGTGTATGTGTCTGTGTGTGTTTGTGTTGCCAGGGTAGAACCTGGGCCCTTGCGCATGCCAGGCAAGCACTGACCCATTGCGCTAAGGCCCCAGCCCCTAGCATTAACCCTATTAACTAATTATGTATTTATTGCCAGATAGTGGGATCTAGCAAACATGCGTTTAAAATTCTGGGTTTGCTGTCTCCTGTCTCGAGGGCATGGGATTAACCTTCTAAAGGCTTTGTTTTGAAATCTACAAATGGAGGACCCATCACGAAACATGCTTCTGAGGATTTGAGACAGAGATCCTGAGAAAATGCTGAGAGCATATGAATTTAGTATTGACTACCCCTGGGATCAAGGTTTGTATTTCTGGGGCTTGGGGGATGCCTGGCACATAGTATGTGCTGAGAAAATATTTGTGGATTGAATGTGTGAATAAGATCGTTATAACTTTCAGGGAAGCCTCAGGTTCAGTCCCAGGAAAGACTTACCCAAAGGCCACATGTGGAGGCCACATGTGGAGGGCCATCAGCATGCAAATGGCCTAAATCACAGGCCCACACAGGAGTGCCACTTTCATAGGAGAACAGCACCGTTTGCAGGGGCTGGAGAGCTGCTGGGTATTTATTCTCTCTTAGCCTCAGGGTGGCTAGGAGACAGCATGAACTGGGCATCAGAGCTGGCCTCAGGTCTCAGCATGGCTACACTGAGGTAGCAGGCCCATCAGAGGTCCAGACAGTAAGCATTGGGGGTTTTCTGTCTTCCAGGCCCGATCTGCTCTAAACAGACGAAGTCATGCCTCAGCATCCTTAGCTGAATCCGGGGGTTAGGGGGGACACACAGTATCTCCACTAAATGCATGTTAGGGAGTTAAGTGACAAAATGCTAGGACACCCATCCCATAATACACAAGCTCACCTGACGTCATTCCTCTCCCTGTCTGGTTTGTTTAGAGACAGCTGAGCTGGTTGGGCGATTCCTCTGCATCTCTAGTAGCTTCCACAATGCTGGGCTGGCTGTATTTGCAGTATTTTATGTGTGTCTATGTCTGTGTGTGTCTGTATGGTGTATGCATTCGTCTACACATGTGTGTACATGTGCTCATCTGTGGAGGTGCATGAGGAGACCAGAGGTTGAAAAGAGACATCTTTCTCAATCACTTTCCATCTTATTATTTTTATTTTATGGTATGAGTGCAGTGCCTGTATGGATGTAAGTGTACCCATGCTGAACAATGCCTGAGGCGGTCAGATGAGGGTGGCAGATCCCCTGGAAATGGACTTACAACTCATTGTTAGCTGCCATGTGGGTGCTGGGAATCGAACCTGGGTCCTCTGCAAGAGCAGCCAGTGCTCTTAACCACTGAGCCATCTCTCCAGCTCCTATTTTATTGTTTTAAAATAAATATTTATTTCATATAAATGTTTCTATGTATATGTATGTGTGTTCATATATATTTTTACACATGTAACATAATAATCAAAGAGGACAAGAAATTGAGAAATTGAGAGGGAGTGGAAGGGATAGGGAACGAGCTGGTGGAGGACTGGGAAGGCTGGATAGAACTCATTTTTTGGTACAGGGTCTCTCATCAAACCTGGAGCTCTCCATTCTGGCTAGACTGGTTGGCCAATGAACCTAGAAGTCTCTCTTCCTACCTCAGCACTGGTAGGAGGCATGTGCTGCCACATCTGGCTTTTCCGTGGGTGCTGTGTCCTGAACTCAGGCTCTCATACCTGCACAGCAGACACTGTCCCCACCGAGCTGCCTCCTCACCTCCTCAGCCCCGTTTGCACTGTTCTGAAATCACCATTAAGATAAATTATTTTGTCAGTCATAATGAATTGGAAGGCACTTGTTCTTTTCTTTTGATCCTTTTTAAAAGAATTTTTTTTGACAAAAAGACCTGATCTAATTTAGTATCTGCTCTGAGAGGCAAAAGGAGATTCTATCTTTATTAGCAAATTTAACATTGGGAAACCAAGATAATCTTCCATAAGTGTAGGAGTCAGGAGAGATCCTGGCCACAGTAAAGTCTGTGTGTAGAGGACCCTGCCGAGATGCATCTTGTTTCTGACACTGTACCCTGGTACCCCACATCTGGTTTCTGTGGGTTCCCTTCTAGCAGATACCTGGGCAGAGTTCCATGGCTACCAAAGTTGCCCTTGGTGACACAGCAGATGCTCTCTGGATGGGCCTCAGCTAACCACTGCTGGGAGAGAGTCCTGGAGCCCAGGCAGGGCAAACGCTGGGGCTACACGTGGGATCAGGTGGAGTCTGGGCTCTGTGGAGCTTTCTCTCCTCTTCTGTCTCTTTTCTCCAGTCTCTCACTGGTTCTTCCTAGTAGCACATTCCTATACATAAAGTGACTCGTGGGGTCTGGGAGATGGCTCAGTTGTCAGAGTGCTTGCTGGTGTGTCTGAGGCCCTGAGTTCAATCTCCAACACTGTATAAACAGGCCGTGAGTTGCACATCTGCAATTCCCAGCATTCCAGAAATGGAGGCTGGAAGATCAGAAGTTCAAGGTCATTCCTGGCTTCATAGGGAGTTTGAAGCCAGTCCAAGGATTTATGAACTCTGTCTCATGATAAAATAAAATAAACTTTCAGAAGTCGGTTGTGTAGGGATTTTATGTCAGAGGCCCCCACCTCAGGCACTATTCAGGCTAGAAAAAGTACAGTGTTGGTCAAATTCAGTCCTGCACTTGTCTTTATAAATAAAGTTTTTTTTTTCCTTTGGTCTTTTTCTCCCTGTAGCCCCAGCTGTCCTGGAACTCACTATGTAGCCCAGGCTGGCCTTGAACTCACAGAGATCTGCCTGCCTCTGCCTCCTGAGTGCTGGGATTAAAGGCATGCGCCACCATGCCCGGCTATAAATAAAATTTTATGGGGACTCAGCACACCCACTCATCTATGTATCATCTGTGTCTACTTTGGCGGGGTGGTGGCAGAGCCACGTGGTTGCAGTAATGCTAAGCCTCCTGTACTAGATGATGCCTCTACCGTGCTGAGCCTCCTTGTACCTCGGGACCTCTGCATGCACTGGGCCTTCTACTTGGAACACTGGTTCTCGATTCAGTGGGAGATTTTTCATTATTCAGATCTCAACAATAACAAAAAAAATCCCACTTCCTCAGAAAGGGCTTTAGTGGCCTGTCATCTAAGGCAGCCTTTCTCTCTTGGTCCTAAAGTCTAGTATTCTTTTAAAAAATTTTTATTTATTATTTTTATTTTAAGTGTATGCGTGCACCCCTGTCATGCAATGCTGGAGGAGGACAGAAGGGGGTGTCAGATCCCCTAGAACTGGAATTACAGATGGTTGTTAGCCACCATGTGGGTGCTGGGATTC
>NW_008340140.1:3051737-3074998 GCF_000622305.1 Nannospalax galili
CTCTTCTCGCCCCTTTTAGTGCTTGTGCGTGTTTTCTCTCTCTCTCTCTCTCTCTCTCTCTCTCTCTCTCTCTCTCTCTCTCTCTCCAAGAAAACTGGAAGAGACAGCTACAGAGCCAACAAACCTCAGGTTCATGAAGACCTTGGCTCCCATCCCTGGGGAAGGCGCAACACATTAGGGAATTTAGCAAATTTAGAATTAGCTCCTCTCTTGAAAATCCCCCATCCTTCTGTTCCCCTCCTTTTGTGTGTGCACTGCCTTTCTTCCCAGCAAAGTTCCTGTGGTCACAGACACCAGGGGCCTCACTGAGATTTAAATGGAAGAGACAGCTACAGAGCCAACAAACCTCAGGTTCATGAAGACCTTGGCTCCCATCCCTGGGGAAGGCTCAACACATTAGGGAATTTAGCAAATTTAGAATTAGCTCCTCTCTTGAAAATCCCCCATCCTTCTGTTCCCCTCCTTTTGTGTGTGCACTGCCTTTCTTCCCAGCAAAGTTCCTGTGGTCACAGACACCAGGGGCCTCACTGAGATTTAAAGGCAATCGCTAGTGTTCAGTATAATTCCCCATTTCAGACATGGAAAATGGCTCATAATGCTCACCACGAGGGCCTCTCTACCATGATATATATAATTTAAAATTTAACTGGAGGACAGAAGAAATTGTGAATTTTTGAACTGGGAACTCGGAGTCTCTGGGGTTAGAGCTTGATAAGGTAAGCTGGAGGAAGGCACCAAGTGATTAAGCAACTGCTCTCAGGCTTCCCAGGATTCCTGGCTCTTCTAGTTCACTTACACTTGTCAAAGTGCAAGGCCACAAGCGGCATATTTACATGAGGGAGTTTGCCCCTATTGATAGGGTGCTCTCTCATTCTTGACACAGACCTTTCCAACTTAAAGCATGCTATCAGAAAGCAAGCACAGCAGAAAACATTCGAGATTTCCAGCCCAGGCCAAATAGATCTGAATGAATAAGACTAAAAATAACTTATGGGGACACTCGGGAGACCCACGGTTGTGTTGCCTCTGGGTGGAAAAGGACCCAGAGCACTTTGGACAGCAGAACCCACCACGCTTATGTCTAGGGAGGTGACATGATGGAGATGGAGGAAAGGCAGGGACAGAGAAAGCCAGCCAGTCGAGAAGGAAAGACAGGTCATGCTTTTGCCTCAGTGACATGAAGACTATTGGGTGCTTGCCTTGTGCCAACCCTCTGCGGCCTTGTGACCTAGCCAGCGTTCCCTGGCCTGCATCAGCATCCAGCAGCTACAATTATGGACTGCTCATTTATTGACATTTGACATCCTCATCAGCCTTCTCCAGATCCACAGAACTCTGCTGCCAAACTGAGTCATTAGGGAAGATTTCAGCTGTCAGGAGCATGCCCAAAAGGACATTAAATCACTCCGCAAAAACAATGTGTTCCTCCAGTTCATCTCCCCAGGAAATCTCCCTCCTCCCCCCACCCCCCCATGAGTTGAGACCACCTAGTGCTGGTATCCAGCGGCGGGGGTGTGAGGTCCAGATGGAGAGGGTTCAGTTAAAATGGAAAACTAGGGAGGCTAGCACACCAGGGACCTTCTGTTTACTTCTGACTTCCCGAGGATACATTAAAAACAGAGTTTTCCTTTGAGCACCATGAACTCTTCTTTGAATGGGTCTAGGAAAGGTGTGATTGGAGCCATGCTTGTCTCTGGTGATAGAGGCAGAGCTGTACCCCTCCCACACAATGAAGCCCATAACGCTCATCGCCCCCCCTCCCACCCCCAGCGCGCAACGTCTTGGTTTGCTGTTCTTCCCCTTCTGGACAGCCATGTGTATTCTGAGCGGCCCAGAACCTCTTGCTCCTGCTTCTACTTCCCAGTGCGATCCGAGGGCCCGCAGTCCCTCTGGCAGCCCGGTCAGCCCCTCACTGCTGTCTTGCTGAGAATATTGACCCTTCTCACCTACCCTACACTCAACCTCCACGCTGAGCTTTGAAGAAAAGGGTTTGTGCCTTTTGCCTGTTTAAACGTGTGCACGGCTTCTCACTGGGCTTACCTTAGAATGAAGCTTTCCTTCCTCCTTCCCTTCCCTTCCCTTTTCCCTCCCTTCCCTTTTCCCTCCCTTCCCTTTTCCCTCCCTCCCTCCCTCCCCCCCCTCCTCTTATGCCAATATAGCTAAGTATTAAAGGTACCTAGCTCATAACAAATGAAAATACCTTTTATGAAATTGCTGTCTCAAAATGTACATGCCTCCAGCTTCTGAGTAGAAGCACTCCTTTGGGCTAATACTCTCCCTCCCCACTCTATCAGGCTAGTTCCACGTCACCATTCCAGACTTGACCTGGCCTCTCATCTCCCCTGGCTTGGTGGTGGCTGCTCTGTGACAGAGCACAGAGGCCCACAGAGGTGGGCCTTGGTGGAGTCTACCTGCTGTGGTGGGCTGGCATTCTGTGGGAGGGTCAGTCACTGCTCACCTCTGAGGTCCCAGCTCCAGCCGCATCTCCAGAAACGCCAGGCACCCGTTTGTTTTATGAATGCTTGCCTGTCTTTCTCAAATGGAAGCCTCTGAGGCAGAAAGTGTGACTTGGCTTCAGCATGTCACAACTGCTATGGTTGCTATTGTGATTCACATTGTTAGACGGGGCTGGAGAGCGGCTCAGCAGTTAGGAGCACTGGCTGCTCTTGTAGAGGATGGGGTTTTGTTCCCAGCACCCACATGGTGGCTAACAACCATTGTGAACTCCAGTTCCAGGGGATCCAATGCCTTCTTCTGGCCTCCGTGGGCACTGTACACATGTGGTGCACTTACACACATGTAGGCATACTATTCATATACAAAATTAAAAAAATGTAAAAGCTCAAATTGTTAGACATCTCTACCAACCTATATTCTAGGGCAGTTTAATCTTAACTACAAGGATAGCTCTTTGTGTGTGTCTGTGTGTGTGTGTGTGTCTGTGTGTGTACATCTGTGTATGTGCGTGTACATCTGTGTGTGTCTCTGTGTGTGTATATGTGTGTGTACATCTCTGTGTGTCTGTCTGTATCTGTGTGTGTGTCTCTATATTGTCTCTGTGTGTGTATGTCTGTGTGTGTGTCTGTGTGCATCTGTGTGTGTGTCTGTGTATGTGTGCATCTGTGTGTGTGTGTACATCTCTATGTATGTCTGTGTATGTGTATATATGTGTGTACATCTCTGTGTGTCTGTATGTGCATCTCTGTGTGTGTCTCTGTGTGTGTCTGTGTGTGTGTCTCTGTGAGTCTCTGTGTGTGTCTGTGTGTGTCTCTGTGTGTGTATGTCTGTGTGTGTGTGTCTGTGTGCATCTGTGTGTGTGTACATCTCTGTGTGTCTGTATGTGCATCTCTGTGTGTGTGTCTCTGTGTGTGTCTGTGTGTGTGTCTCTGTGTGCATCTCTGTGTATGTCTGTGTGTGTGTGTATCTGTGTGTCTGTGTGTGTGTCTCTGTGTGTGTCTGTGTGTGTGTCTCTGTGAGTCTCTGTGTGTGTCTGTGTGTGTCTCTGTGTGTGTATGTCTGTGTGTGTGTGTCTGTGTGCATCTGTGTGTGTGTCTGTGTATGTGTGCATCTGTGTGTGTGTGTACATCTCTATGTATGTCTGTGTATGTGTATATATGTGTGTACATCTCTGTGTGTCTGTATGTGCATCTCTGTGTGTGTCTCTGTGTGTGTCTGTGTGTGTGTCTCTGTGAGTCTCTGTGTGTGTCTGTGTGTGTCTCTGTGTGTGTATGTCTGTGTGTGATCTGTGTGTGTGTGTGTGTGTGTGTGTGTGTGTGTGTGTCTATGACTGTGGGAGCAACTTTTGCTGCAGTGTCTCAGGTGCTGTCCACATTTTTTTGAGTCAGGAGCTCTCACTAGCCTGGACCTCACCAAGTAAGTTAGGCTGGCTGGCCAGAGAGCTCTAAGGATTTGTCTATTTACCCCCGAACACCCCAGGTCTGGGATTACAAGCAGGTGTCGCCACACAGGTTTGTTTTAATGTGAGTTCTGAGAGTTGAACTCAGATACTTGTGCTTATAAGACAAGCACTTTGCCGGCTGTGCTATCCCAGCCTGCACAGGTCTGTTAACTGAGAACCTGGACACTGGACACTCTCCCATGCAGGTACTTAGTAGTTTGCTTGATTTTATCTAGGTGACAACCTATAAGGTTGGCTTTTGTGCAGTCATGTGACAGGGGAGGCAGCTGAGGTCAGAGGTGATGCGGCCTGCTCCAGGAGGCAAGCGGACAGCTAGCTTGAGGCCAGGTCCCTGCTGTCTGGCTCTGAGTTCTTCTCCCTGACTTGGCTACTTTACAGTTCCTTCTCAGCATCTCTAGGCATCAAGAACAAATCTTCTGAGACAGCTGGAGCTGTGCTCCACTCACAAAGGCTTCCCATTTTCCAATCTCTCTACACTTCAGAACATGACTGGTTCTTTGACTTCGAAGGCAGAGCAAAGAGGATCCAATAGGGACTCATCTCCATGGTTACGGCACCCAAGAGAATCCAAAGGAAAACAGCAAAGGGGGAAAGTGAAGGCCCCAGCAAATTTGTGGGGCGGAGGGAGCCATAAACAATTAAACATGACAAAATCCTCTGGTGAACAAAAATAGAATTATTTGACTGTGAAATCGAGTAATGTAGCATTGAAAATAACATAACCTGAAACATCTTTTTTTTTTTTCTTCATCGATGAAAAAATACCAGATAAATACCAAGCACACTTAAAGTGTCAATTTGCTGCAGGGCCTGGGTGGTGGAAAGTTGTGTGTGTCAAAGATCTGAGATTTGCAGGGGTGTTACAGAATTTTTATTTTCATTTGATTATTATTTTTGCCTATTAATCTCTCCCCTCACAGTAATGCATGTGTCCAAATCTCACACTTCTGTGTAGCAAATACTTTACAGAGTTTGAGCCAAGATATACCAGAAGGATGTTGGGAGGATATTTGGTTGCAGTTCTGGTCTATACTTGGCCCTGGCACTAACCCTTTGTACCCTGTTTGGTCTTGCTGGTCACTGCTCATCTCTGGGGGCCTGTTTCATCACCCGGAAGTGGGGTGCCATCATAATTACTTCCTTATGGCATCTAAGGGTGAGTCTGGAGTGTTGTACAAAAGAAACAGCATATTGTGTTCATTTCTTGGCCTGCTGGGAAGCCAGGGCTGGGCTCTACAGTCCACAGTGACTAGTCCTTGGTTATGGCTGTCCTGGGCAACTCCATTTGCAGCTATCCAGGGCAAAGTAGCTCCTATGTATGGTGAAGGGATGTTCATGAAGGAGAAATGCAGGTACCTCCCTTGTGTCCCAGCACAAGGATGCAGTATTGAGAACCCACAAGCTTCTCTATAGAGTCATCTGCTCATGGACTTTACCGTGTTCAGGATCTTATCTGACTCGTTCTTACGGAACAAGTCTTGTTTCTTCAAAGTTAAACTTGTGAATAACAGTAGAGTCTCTCTACCATTTAGAGATGGTAATTTAGAAACACATCAGCTCTTCTTATTAAAGAACGTGCCAAAATAAGAGGTGTCTTTCACCTACTGTTTCTAATAAAGGCATTAATTCAAGACAATGTTCATTACATGTGAGTTCTCTGTCTATGCCAATGGAAACAAGGGCGACAGTGATAATAGACCCTGTGCTAGGCCTGGTCCTCAGCACAGGAGCAGGTGGTCTGTGACCAGATTTAATCAGTGTCAGTATCATTAAATCATGCCACCACCATCATCATCACATATCAACATCATCATTTTTATCAGTCTCAATATCACTATCAACATCTCATCAAATCAATATCACCATAATCACCATCACCATCATCATATCAATATCTTCCTTTTCCTCCTCTTTCTCCTCCTCCTCTTCTTCCTCCTCCTCCACCATCACCATCACCACATCAATATCATCATCTTCATCACTATCAGCATCATCATCATCACCATCAACATCTCATCAAATCAATATTGTCATAAGCACCATTACTATCATTAGTACCTCATCACCATCATCTCATCTATCAGTATAATCTTATTTCAGCATCATGTTCATTATTACCACCATCATCACCATCAATACCATATCAATATCACCATTACTACCATCATCACTTTGTCTCATTTCCATCCTTCTCTTCCACATAACCGTCATCTCATATCAGCAGCATCATCTTCTTAATAATCACCATTGTTATCTCATCAGCATTTTCCTCATCATCACTATCTCTTCATATCAATATCATCACCTATGTTACCATCAGCATCAGCATCAGCAGCATTATCTCCTTTGTTACCATGATCAGCATCAGCACCACCATCTGAACTGAAAATCCCAATGCAGATCTCTCCAAGTATGTTTCAACCACCACTGAATTTGTGTCATAGCAAGTAGAATTTTTCAAGGTAGCCGATCTCAGAGTGAGGAAAGGGAAGTGAGAGGGAACGAGGTGGCAGTTTAATGCTCTTTCCTATCCCTTCTTGGGGACATACTCCCCCTAAAGAGCTGTTTTGGATAAATCTGTATTCATGGTTTCCTTGTTTATTCAAATAAGTGGCACAACTTTCTTAACTTTTGATTCAAACCTTAAGTGACTAGAAGAGGGCTAGTCTTTTTTTTTTTTGGGTGCAGGCACTCAAAGGGGGCAATACAAAGGAAAATCAAGTTCATCCAGCACTTGCTTATGTGTCAGATCTAGCATCAAGTTTTCCCCATGGACATCTTACCTAATCCCCAAAACAAATTTAGGAGGAGAAAGGGAACTTCAAGACCTTTTACAGCCACCAGAATTGATCCAGCCTTTTTAGCAATCTGAACACAAATTGTGTATGTGTGTGTGTTTGCACCATTGCCAGAAGAGTAGTATCATTAATTGCATATTAGGGATGAGGAAGCTGGTTGGTGCTCAGAGAGAATGACTGACTTGACTAGATTCTGCTGACAAGAGGTACAGTGGGATTTGAGGCTGGGTGTGACTGAGCTTGAAGTCTCTCCTGACCTCTGAGAGTTAGGACAGGAATCTGATGTCTCAGATTTCCTGGGTATCTACTGTCATCCATGTTGTGGATGTTGACTGTCTCCTTTAACCCTCATATTGGCTCTGTGAAGTCTACAATTGATCCAATTGATCAGATTAAATATTCAACCAAGATATCTGTCTGTCTGTCTGTCTGTCTGTCTATCCTATCTATCTATCTATCTATCTATCTATCTATCTATCTATCTATCTATCATCTGTAACTACCATTTTTCATTAGCTGTATTCATTCTGAAGATGAAGCATTTGAACCCCAGCCCAGTATTCATCCTTGGGAAAGGGGGAGCAAAGCAGAGACCTGAGCAATGGAAGGTTCTAGGCTCCTCCACATGCTTGCTGCACAGTGGATGGGAATCCTGCTTCTAAGTTATGTTGTTACCTGGTTGGATGGTCTTCTCTACTCCTATTTGATCTTTGCCTCATATGGCCACATGTAGATGCATTAAAGTAGCCCACAAGTACAAAACACCTTCCTTTCCCATGTATAAGGAGCCAGCTCTCTTCCTTAGGTTCCTAACTCTTTGATATCACAAATAAAAACTAACAAAGCAGTTCAGATTCTAATCTGTATTTTACACAAAGTCTGTTTATATTCTGTAAAGGACATACAGTTTTTTGGGGGATCTAAAATTACAACAGAAATGTGTTTTGAGCTACAAGGTACCCAGATGTATGTCTCAGTCTTTAGATAGTTCCCTAGTTCAAATACCACACATTTTCCTCTGAAGACTCACGTACTCCAACCCTCAGCAACCCAGCCAACCCTCTTGTTCCACTCAATGTGAATCATCCTTGCTTTCTGTCATCTGGACTAGGCCAGATTGCAAGCCCTGATGGAAGACTTTGAGCTCAGCTACAACAACCACCAGTTGAGTGACCTTGGACAAGTCTCTTGAAATTCCAATTTGATACCACCTAGAACCAAGGTCAGATGCTTATAAACCAAAAATAAAACCAAGCAAGGAGGGAGATGACAGCATAAAAAGTTCTTGTTGTTAGAGCATGAAAACCTGAATTTGGATCCCCAGCACCCACTTAGAAATCCAGGTACGGCAGCATGTATCTCTAATCTCAGCACTCAGGAAGCAGAGGCAAGAGGATCCTGGGGCTTACTGCCTAGCTAACTAGATGAACTGACAAGCTCAAGGTTCAGTAAGAGATCCTGGATCCAAAAAAAAGGTAGAGACTGAGGAAGACACCCAGTATTAACATCTGACCTCCATACACACATACATGTACACATATACATACATGTACACCTGTGCATACGCACAGGTACACAGACAATCAATAAATAAAACCAAGCAAGGAACAAACACCTCTTAAGGCCTTAACACTGATATGTACTAAGTGTTTCATATGCACTAAGCCCAGACTAAGCAGTTTTCAGAGCTGCCTTTGAGTGTTTCCAAAATCTCTTTGAAATGGTTGTAGGGAAGGCAATCACTTTTCTTACAGCACTCATGTGGACACCCAGGTCTGGTTGTAGGCCTTGTAATCCCAGTGCTGGGGAGGCAGAGACAGGAGATCCCTGGGGCTCACTGGCCAGGTGAGCCTAATTAGCGAGTCCCAGGTCCCAGTGAGAGACCTTGTTTCATAGAACAAGGCGGACAGTTCTTGAGAACAACACCCAAGGTTGATCTCTGGCTTCCACACGCATGGACATACACATGCATGCACACCTTCACACACATGAACACATACAGTACATGAGGGTTCGTCACTGTACCCTCATAAAAGCTCACAAGTAGAATCCTAGAGCCTGTCTTCCATTGCAGGCGATGCTTCCTGATGTCTCCCCCTGAGCCTTAATCTAAGGTTGAGAATCAAGAGTCCCAAAGGCAAGAACGACACGTTTTTGACAGTTAATATCTAAGAGATCCTATCAGGAGGGATGGAGGGAGGAGAGAGGAAAGGAATGGAAAGGGGGGGGGAGACAGAAGAAGATGTTCTAATCTGCTTTCTGTTGCTATGATAAACACCATACTAAGGAACAACCTGAGGGAAGCAGTTTATTTGGCTTATAGCTTACAATCCATTATTGAGGCAGGAACTCAAGGTGGGAGCCTGGAGGCAGGAACTGAAGCAGAGACCGTGGAGGAGCGCTGCTTACTGGCTTGCTTCCTCTAGCTGCTCGCCTTCTTCTTTTATAAATAGCCCATGCCCACTTGTTCAGGGGTGGCACTGCCCACAGTGGGCTGGATCCTTCCACATCAGCCAGCAATTAAGAAGATGCCCCCTAGACATACTCACAGGGCAGTATGATAGAAGAAATTCATCAGCGGAGATTCCCTCTTCCCAGTTACGTCTACGGTTGTTTTAAGTTGACAAAAAGTGAGTGTGACAGGAGGGACAGAAGGAAAAGAGGAAAATAAGAAAAGAGGGAAGGGAAGTAGGAAGGGAGGAAGGGAAGAGGGAGTGAAGGAGGGAAGGAGGGAGGGAGGGAGGGAGGGAGGAAGGAAGGAAGGAAAGAAGGAAGGAAGGAAGGGCCAAAGGAACTCATTTCTTGGGTTGTTCTGTGCCTTTCTGACCTGAGCTCTATCTGGATTCCTGCAGAGGTGTGGGACATTCAGAATAAGAAAAGATGAAACTATTTACCTGTGTGTATGTAAAATCTCACTTTCTCTCCAAACAGACAGAAGAAAGTAAGCAAAAACCACCAGGCGGACCAGAACTGTGCCTCTCCCCCCAAGGAGCAGCCCCAGAAGGGTACAGGTGCAGAAGAACCAAGCACAAAGCTCTGGAAGGTAGCAGGGCTGGGGCCGGGGGGGGGCTTCCTGCTACATGGTGCCTATTAAGCCACGGGAGGGAAGAGCAACTCCCAAGGGAACGCTGGGAGGCAGGACCAGGAGGGAATGTGCTCCTGTTAGCCTCCCAGAGCCCTCTTCCTACCCTGCTTGGATACTGGCTTAGTCTGCCCTCTCTGTCCATCCCACTCAATTCCAACATGCTTCAAAGACCCTCTCACAGTTCCTTCATGACTTGCCAACCACTCCCTTCAATGCCTCTGGGGTACCGAAAGCCTAAGATGCCCACCCTTCCTAGCCCTCTACCAAGCACGTTTGAATAGTCTTCCTAGGACTTGCTTTGAGTGGGTGTGAAGTTGATTAGCTGTGTATCCTGGGTCCAATCATTGACCCTCTTTGGGTCTTGTCTCCTTTCATCTTTCTCACTGCCTTTCTCCAGCTTGCATTTCATCTGAGTCTTCTGGTGGCACGGCACATCCTTGGTGCACCAGGCCAGCTCCTGCCTTTAATACTTCAGGTGTTCTTCTGTCTGTCTGGGGGCCCTGTCTCTCCTGCTGCTGCTCGGCTGGTCTCAGCACCAAGGCAACCGCTTAGTGTATTTTCTGCTTCTGTAACACAATACCTTGAGGAGGCAAATGACAAAGAGTATAAAGGTATTTGGCTTGTGACTACAGAGGCTGGGAAGACCAAGCTGGAGAGGCTGCCTCTGATGAGGGCCTGTATAAAGTGGGCTCTGCTGTAACTGGAGGCATCACATGCTAGAAAAGACAAGGAATCAGGCACCCCCACCACCACTGTCTTGTAATAGGGTCTCATGTAGCCCAGGATGGCTCCTAACCTTGAACTTCTGATCTGCCTGCCTCCACTTCCCAAGTACTGAGATTACAGGTACACGGCCACCATGTCTAGTTATGTGGTGCTGGGCTTCTTACATGCTAGGCAAGCATGCTACCAACCAAGCTACACCCCAGGCCCTCAACCCATTTATTAGGAGCCTTGTCATAACAGGCTCACTTCCAGGATAACTAACTCACTTCTGTGATGTCACCATTAATCCTAGTCATGTCTTGTGACCCCCCCCACCTCCTAATATTGCTCAGTCAGTGGCAGTTAAATTTCACTAAAAGTTCTGGAAGGGACACTTTAGAGGCTTTCATGAGCTCCTGTAGAGCCTCCAACCATTTGTGAATACATTTGTGACAGTTTATATCTGTCTGTCTGACAAGCAACCTGTACCAGACACTTGCCTGGACCTGCAGTTCCCAAAGAGCATAGGACACACAGGAAAGGCTCCACCGTGGTGCCTGGGTGAATCGGGGTGTATGTGTCACATGGTAGTCTGTGTGGGTCAGTCTTGGAGCATTCTATTGAGGGCCAGCTTCACTGAACAGAATCTGGTTAAGCCACAGCCCTCTGCCTGCTGGGAAGGGTACTGGGTAGTTTGCAAGAGCTAAAGTTGCTGTATCTTCTTTGGAGATAGGGACTGAGCACTTTCTGGGCTCCCAGAATTTTGGCCAGGGTTTTGGAAACACAAGAACATTCTTTTTTTTAATAAGTACAACTGAGATGAAACTACCCATATTTTATTTATTCACGTATTTAATTTTATGTTTAACAAATTGTATGTTGTGATAATGTTGATGTTTATACAGCAGTGCAACTGTGGTTGTGTGTGATGTGTGTGCATGCATGTTTGCATATGTGCACATGCAGAGGTCAGAGGGCAGCCTCGGGTGCAGTTCCTGACCTTCAACCTTGTTTGCGGTGGATTCTCTTTGTTATTTGTTGCTGGGCTGTGTAGATGGGGCTAGCTGGCCAGGGAGCTTCTGGATTTTACTGTCTCTGCCTACAATCTAACCATAGGTACATGGATACAGACCTACATTACGGCACCAGGTTTTACATGGCTTCTGGAGATTTTGAACTCAGGTCCTGCTGAGCCATCTCCCCAGTCCAGAGCTACCAGCATTTAACACATTAATCTGTCTAGATGTCATGTGCTTTACAGGCAATGTTCTGAGAAACACTGAGAGTTCAGGGTATGCAGAAGGCAGGGCGGGTACAGCAACTAGTACTGCCAGGGCAGCTCTTAGCTTAGACTCTGAGGGGTCTGACTTGGAGTTGAGGTTGCCACCTGCTGCTGTGGGTCCCAGGTCCCTGAAGCCCATCCTCTGACTCTGGGCTTTCTTATCTCCAAACAGAGAATTACATCTACCTTGCAGAACTGCTTTGAGCATTCAGCAAATGCCGTAGGTCCAGATGTGTTGAGGACATCATTGTTGACTAAATATCATGGGGATTTCAGCATGCATGCCATTTCACCAGCTTCAACCCTGATGTGCCTGGTGCCCTAATAAGAAAGGGATGGGGACAAGGGGACAATGTGAACTTAGTGAGGAAGAGCCATAGCATCTCCGGATACAGGGTAGCCACTTTAGCCCAGTGCGTCAGGAGTTTCCTTGGTATCTTTTCCATACCCCAGGAACTCTCCTGCCAAGTCCTCAGCAAACCTGGAGGTCAGCACCCTCAGGAGCTCTGGCCTGCTTTCTACCAATTCCCAAAGGATAACTCTATAGTCAGGAGCTGGACGCTGATACAAGAAACAGGCATCCTTGTGCTGGTAGGGACTATATGAAGGGAGGGGGACAGAAAACCTAGGAAGCAAGATCTCTGTCCCAATTCGCCTTGCTACCAGAGTGGAAGGCCAAACTGGTAATTTAAGGCTAGGTCTGGTTTCTGACATGCTGTGTTTAGCTTAAAGAGTGTTCAAGACAGTAACACCAAACCAACCCCAAGCACACTAATAAAATCCCTCAGTGTAAACATTCAACAACTGCCCACAAAGATGAGAATTTCTTAGTTCTGTGCTGGATTGAAGCTGAGATTCTCAGCTTTAATCTGCCACAGGCCTGCCCTGTTGGATCCTGTGTGTAGCTTTCTGACTCTTGGACACTCTGTAGACCTCTGGTACTTGAACACCAGCATCTACCTCAGCATAGACTCCTGATTCTGAATGCCAGTTTCAAAATAAATTTGTGTTTATTTATGGCTATGAGATATGCATGGGTGGAGGATGATTCATCAAAGTCCTTAAAAACCTATCAAGCAGTCTTAAACCCCAGAACTGGAAAGCAGGCAGAGGCAGGATAATTGTGAGTCTGAGGCCAGTCTCAGTGAGACCCCATCATAAAGACCATAATATATATGTATATATACATATATATTTATTATGTCTATCTCTATATCCATCCATCCATCCATCCATCCATCCATCCATCCATCCATCCTGAATGTAGACAAGATCGTCTTGGAGGATGAATGGGAACATCAGGAGGGCAGGGGGATAAAGAGGAGGGAGTGGAAATGGTCAAACTACATGATATACTTGAAGAAAATGTCTTTATGAAACTCCTTGTTGTGCACAATGAATATGTGCCAATAAAATTTTATAGCAAAAGTACAAAACACACACACACACACACACACACACACACAGGGTTGGGTGTATCTCAGAGATACAGTGTTTGTTTAGCCTGTAAAAGTCTGTGAGCTCAATCTCCAGCAATGCAAACAAATGAACAGTCCACACACAGAGATAGTTCTTAATTCTGGAATACCAATACTTGAAAGATTTATCTTAGCTGGAAAATATTTTTGTTCATTGTCACATTTAAAAGTTATGGAATCAGTATAATAGAAACACTTTACACACACACACACACACACACACACACACACACACATACACACACACATCCAAGTTCCAGGTGGGGAGAAAAGCCACCCACTTTTTCCCATATAACCCTGGCATCCTGAGTGTGTATGTTCCTTCCAGCCCCACAGCGTTCCCTGTGCTTTGGGGTGTTAGCACCCATGTTCCCTGCCCGAGGAGCCTCCTGTAACAGTTACACAAGGTTGACAGGTGAACATGACACACACTGGTTTTCCACCAACTCCAAATCTTCCAGGGGGAAGAAGAAGCAGAGACATAGCAGCAAATCCTTCTGTTTTGGTAGCCTGGTGCATCCCGCACCCCTCTGGCCTACATATCATTTAACAAACTGCCCTGCGATTCTTGCAGGGTGTGGCGTCCCCACTGATTTAAAATCCCTGCATTGTTCTTCATCAAGTTGAGTCATTTTTATGTGAAGTGTCAAGCTCCCTAACAAATACCTCCTGCCAGACAAATCCCGTTCCTCATTGGAGAGCTGCGGCTAAATAGTTTATAGCTTTAATCTGCTCACCGAGGTGTGCAGTCTATGACAGTAATTATAAATGCAAGGAGAAATTATAGCTGAATGCTTTAACTGCATTAGGAGCCGTTTGATGAACAATCGTGAGCGCCTGCTCATTTCCAACAATAGAAGGCACGTTGGTGTCAGCGCATTAGAGAGGTCTCAGTTCTGCATGGCTTTTCCTTGCATTTACCACGAATGTCACTTGTCTCCTATAAAGCAGAAAGAAAAAGCATCGTGGAAAGCTTTAAACTTGATAGTTTAAAAAAAAGACAAAGAAGTGCGGAAGAGAACTGTTTACCACCTCGAATCCTATTTTTCTGTTTTGTCTGGAGGCAGGTTCAGTTTCAAACGAGCTGGTTGAAGGTAACTGCTTGTCTACTTAGAGGGGCCTTGAAAAAAAATCCCTCCTCAAGCCTTTTTTTGGGGGGAGTCTCTATAGAGAAATACTTCATTAAATGAAGGGCAAGTTCAAAATGATCCCAGAGAGTGACTGTTGCAGGGGTGTGTGTCCCTCAGCTGGCTCCCCCTTTCCTGCATCTACCTAACTTAATGATGCAATTTACTCTTTATTTTACCCCTCCTCAACTTCGCAGAAAGACGTTTCTAATTTAGCTGAAGAATTACACAAATGTATTTTAAAGACATAAATCCATATAAAAAATATGAGCTAATTAAAACATTGCACCCCCTGTCGCTCATGGAGTTTCAATTTAGCAAAAGAAAAAAAAAACAATTGCGTCTAGTTAAATGAAAAGATGATAGTGATGGCAGACTGGAGTAAATGAAAAATAATGTTGCTGTATATTCAAGCACCAAATTACACACATCACACATCAGGACTGAGGATCTGGAAGCCCAAATGAGGGAGAAAGTGCAGTGGGGTGCTATGCCCCCAGGACTTATGGCACATTGTTCAGGCTCAGATGAAATACAGAACAATAACAACCAAAAAACAAAACAGAAAACCTCAAGAAAGATGCCATGTCTGGCTCTTGCTGCCAGAGAAGGGGGAGCCTCCAAGTGACCCCACTTCCTTGATTCTCATTTTGTTTTTGGCTATGGTCCTACCACCCCGAGCATGCCCGATCTAAATATGAATTCCCAGGAGTTAGGATGACTTATATACATGTCCACCGGGACCTGTGTAATGTCTTGGTTAGACACTTTATGACAAATGTATAATCACACATCTAAATGAAGGAATTACCATAACAAGGACTGGGGTGTTCGACTTCCCTCCCGCAGCTCAGCCCCAGGCCGCCACTGCTACGTGCTGCACAACAATCTTTTGGTCAACATTGGTTTCTGTGTATTAGAGTGGTTTCCTGAGATGGAATCACCCAGTGATGTCATGGCTCTCTTTGTACACTCTGTGACGCTTATGCAATGGCAAAATCACAGAAGGGCCTGTTTCTCTGAATACATCTCTGCCTTTAAGCCCCACAGAACTATGTTTCGTTTATAGCTGGCACGTCCCAAAGGCACAGAGGAGACCTTGCTCTTCGCTCAACTCTCACATTTTAGAGCGTTTTCTCTGAGCTGCTGGAGATACAGTGGACCCTCAACTCAGACAAGGAGGAGAATGGGACTCAGACCTTTGCTGACTGTGTGTAAATAGAGGGATGGTGATACCCTTTTAGCTTCAGATTAAGCTCCTTGCAAAATGAGGACGCTGTACCATGCCTGATAGGAAGAGGTCAATACATGATTGCTGTTACACAATCAAATAGCAGGCTGAGATTTGCAAGGGAAGCAAATACTTGGTATGAATTAGTTCAACTAAGAAGACCTCAAATTCTATAAATTTCAGGTGAGGCTGTGAGGGGCACGGGAAGGGTCTAGAACTTACTTTTCTGAACTGACTACGTACCAGGTTTTATGGAAAGTAGTTTCACATCTTTAGTTATTTCTCAAATCTTTCCTGAAAGAGGGTATAATGTCCTCATTTTACAAATGTGGAAGTGGAGACAGCAAGGTGGATGGGTTGAAGTTGGAAGCCGTATTGGATGGCCTGTGCTTTCAGTGTCCTTCCAGAACTTTCCTTGGCATGAGTGTTCGCCATCTCCTAGAACAGGACAGGCCTCTCTCCTGCACACTGCACCCAGCAGCCACCCCGAATTGCTATCTGTCAGTCACTGTCCTCCATGGCAGACTCTTACCCCATCCTTCTAAACATGTGCTGTTGATTGAGTGAAGACCTTGGCAAGGTAGCACTGTGTCCCCACCCCCACTTCCTTCTCTGTAAGACAGTTGAACCAACCCGCTCTTCACAGGACTGTGAGAACAGAATGGAGTGATTCTTCTGAACCCCTTGCTGCAAGGCCTGGCACAGTTTGCTATTATAACTGGCATTGCTGCTGGCTCGCTGCTGTGTCCTGTTGCTGAATAGAATGTGGCGCATGATGAAACACAACCAATATTTGCTGAGGGATGGAAGGACCAGAGGGAGGGGAGGAGGGACGGAAAGAAGGAAGGAAGCTTCTCTAAACGACAGAGAAATGGTGCATACCACTTAAAGACATGAATTAATCCATATCATGAATATTGACAGGTTTAGCAAATAAAAATACAGGGTTCTAAATCTCATGTAAACAACGAGGACTTTTAAAAATACAACGATGCTCCATACATATTTGGGACACAGTTATACTAAAACTATACTTGTAGTTTATTGGAAATGCAAGTTTAACTGGATGTTCATCCTTTATCTTTTCTGTTGGCCTTCTATATATTTTGCCCTGAACATATATTTTAATCAAGTCACCCATAATAGAGGTGGCAGAATACATTTCTGCAAGCAATTTCAAGGTTAGGTGTGCTGTTCAATCTGTGTACTATATTACGCAGTAATGACTATAATTTCAAATCCTTATCCATTTGAGACTCAATGATTCATTCTCGGTTTAATTTCTATTATTGAAGAGCACGTGGCTTTTAAAGTTATATACAAATACAGGCTAAAATTGTTTTAGATTACTTATGTCTTAAAAGAAGGAATGCCCATTTGATATTTTCTAATGAATTTTTAACAAATATTTGAGTTGAATTTTTGGTAGGGCATTCTGCAGGATTTAAGACAGGTCCAGGAAAGGAAAGAAAATTTAGACCAAAATTAATTTCTCCTGAAAAACAACGTAGATGTGACAAAGCTCTTGAATATTCTATCATATCTTGATCTGCTTTCCAAAACGCTGTGTCATTTTGCACAGACTGTGCCATTCTCTACACCATCTAAGAGTAGAATTCCAGATAACAATGCATCATTCTGTGAACATTTGAATCCATCATACGCACAATTCTAAGCAGAGGGGAACAGGCTACTGTTGGATGCTGTTAGCTATCACACAAATACTGTTCCAGCAGAGGACCCCCAAGTGGGAAGTCCCCTTTCCTAGGTGAGCAGAGCCCAAGATACCAACTTGTCACATGTCGGGGTAAGCATGGAAAGCATGGAAGCAGGTTGGAATACTTTCCCTATTAACTCAAACACACCCAGGCCCACACTCTCTTTTCTAAACACCTGGCACCCTCCCATTGCATGGAGAAACTCCCAGATACTCCAAACGTCTTTCTCTCCATCCTCTCAGAAAGCACAGCATGCAGTGAATGCCTGAGGATGGAGCTTTGCTCGCATATAACGATAACGCTAATAAATTAGAAATATTTATTCTGCAGAACTGCAGACATGTGAATATGGCTACGCTACCTATGCATTTATCAGGTTCCAAGTACCCTTTGTGTGTGTTTCCCCAAATTACTGGTTACCCTCGCTTCCCTGGAATAGTGTATACTTCAGATTTTGACTGAGGGTGTACGCAAGCTTCCTTTCCCTCCCTCTTCCTACTTACACATCGCAGTTAAAAAATGATTACAGACCTAACAGGTGGAAAATTGGTCTTTATTATAGCACAAAATAAACATCGCCTATTTGTTTTCTTTGCCATGGTTTGGACCCACAACGATTAGATTTGAAACATATTTCTTTTCTCTGAGTACTTTGTATATGTCCACCATTTTTTTTAAGGACCAGAAAAGTATAGTGGGTAGTTACATAAAAATTTAAAATGTGATCTGGCAAATAAATAGGACGGGCAGAACTCCAGGCTCACGTGTGAACTCAACAGATGCAAAGACGCTTTCCATTCAATAAGGTGAGATAAACAAACATGCTTGGAAACCCGCAGATGAATCTGCCCGGAACATTTAATTTTCATGATAAAAGCATGCAAACAACAGGGTGGTCTTCACTGGAGCCCACCTGAGTCAGGAGCACAGATTTCCCCACTGAGGGAAGAGTCTCACGTCAAGCAGGTATTTCTTTTCCTTTGCTTTAAATCATCTTCACACTCCGAACCTCTCTATCCATAGGAGGCACACCCAGAGCCATGCCATACAAGGGCCTCTCTCTACCCACAACTCCCCCTAGTGTCCAAACTGTGTAGCTTCATCTGAAAGTCTCCTGTGTAAAAGCAAATGCTTCTGAGAATAGGGGGTGGGGAAGATTCTTAGGCTAAGCTCTTACCTGCTTTTCATACCTTATTGTGAGTTAATAAAAGAGCTAATCCATAGTGCCGTCACGTAAGCTGGGCTGGCGTGCAGAAGCTGTAATTCGTTGGGTCCTCATGTTGGGGTGTGGCCAGGCAGAAGGCCACCTAAATATGTGTTGGGGTCCCTAGCATATGGGGATGCCATGCTGGAGGGGTGAGCAAAGGAGGCAGAGAAATGCGAAGAAGGATACGAAAGAGGTTTGTTAAGATGCAGCCTGACTTAACGCTCAGTGTTTGAAAATGGCTGACGTGACCAATCTGCTAAGTGTTTGCATTTGGGCTCTGTCCTCTTTTCTGGGGATGATGAAAGGCATCTGGGCACTGGTACAAGGCATGAACATCCATGATACATGTTGTAAATTTTCATTTCTTTTTTTGGTACTGGGGCTTGAACTCAGGGCCTTATGCATGCTATGCAAGAGCCCTGCCATTGAACTACAGCCCCTAGCCCAATACAAATAGCAACCCCATGCACTTGACCAGACATGGGCTGAAAACCATTCATTTCTATATGTAAAATAAAATCTCAAGGGCATGTTTTACATCTGTCTGTATTAAAGGTGGGTGGTGATCTTGAGTCTATCTAAAAGAAAACCAAAAGACAATACAAAGTCCCTATCTTTTCATCTCATTGTTTGGTAGTGAGTTTTCCTACCATTCGCTCCTCTGTAGGCACCTGCTCTGCTGTAGGAAAATTAATGCAGGAAATAAGCACAGGAAAAGGAGGTGCAAAGGCAGAAATTGCTATAAGTAAGCTGCAGAAAGCGTTCATTACAAGGACTGGTAATAAAGATGGAGTCAAGCTATTCATGAGCTGATTACAGTATCTCTGTATAGTGATGGCCCCTACTAAGCCTGCTGCTCACCGATTTCCTACTCTCTAACTATTAGCCTTGTTGTGGGAAAGCCAGTGGTGAAGTGGGATGGAGATAATTTAGTCCTCATTACTCAAAATGAGGGGAAGGTGGATCCTGGAGGTTGGGCCTTAGGTTGCTAAGGGAACCACGTGTCCTGAAGACCTAGAGGCAACAGTGGGCTTCATCTCTCCTAGATGGGATTCATCGCTACTTCCCCACGCTAAACTGAAGGACTTGGGAGGATGGGGAGGACTGGCTTATCATGTCTTGCCTTTCATAAAAGGAAGTCTACGGGAGCAAGCTATGGTCCAGCTTAGCCTCAGGAGACATGGTCTACCTCTAAGACGACCCATCTCCTTCTAGCAAGCTCCTTACAAGGCCTGGTCACCATCACCTGGGAGCAAACCCATACCTGCAGAGCTATTCTTCATCCACGTCTGTTACAAACTGTGAATGGTGTTCGGGTGACTTGCTGTGCGTTTTGCTTAGGTGGAGTTTTACCGCGTGTTTGCTCACAAATGTCCGACGGCACAACTTACACTTGAATTTAGAGTCTGTGTCCTCTTCGCCAGCTATTGTTTCCGGAGACCTCTGAGCCGATGACACCCGGGAGATTTCCTGCTCTACTCTGTTTTGCTGATCCGCAGCCATCCGGGTCATGTCCTTCATTTGGAAACCCAGGTGAGACTCTAAGTGACTGATGTAGGTAGAAGGGGTTCGGAACTGGGAAGCACAGTCGCTGCAGTAAAAGATGGGGTGCCCTTTGTCCATGTTTTTCAGGAATTTTGTCCCGCCTGTTTTCCTAAGCTGATACTTGACATTGGCCAGCCAGTGGCTGATGGTGGTCATCGAGAGTCCCGTGAATTTCGAGATTTGCATCCGCTCTTGCGGCCCCAGATCAGAAAGGAGATATTTGCCCTCTGATGTCTGGAAGAGGCTGGAGGCAAACTGAGCTTGCAGGATGAGAAGGTGCTGAGGGTTCCAGTTGGACTGTCGGCCTTTTCTTTTGTGCAAAGTAGAGACTTCGCTGGAGACATCCTCAAAGCGTCTGACATCCATTTCCAGCTTCATCGGAGGGACCCTCGAGGAGGTGGCTGGCTTTGGGGTGGTGGCTTTGGGGAGGACCTTGACCATGTCTGCGATGTCACACAGAGCATGTTTCTGAGGTGGAGATGTGCAGGATTGTGCTTGCGAGGACTCGGCTCTCTTGCTTTTGGACTTAGTCAGGTCGATGGGCTGGTCACTGTTCTCAAACAGGTAGCGTCTGGACACACTGGCCGGCCTGTTGGAGGCAGGACTCATGACAGGCTTGTCCATGACATTGAGATTGGACTTGTGAAACATGGAAATTGTGCTTGAGTTGGGGCTGGAGCAGGATGGAGAGCGCAAGGGCTCTGTGGCTTTGCCCAGGTGGTTGTTCAGGACTGACTGGAGGGCACTGAGCGGGTTGATGCAAGGCAGGGCCGAGGCATGGTTGGCCAGCGTGCATCCGTTGCTCAGAGAAGACACTGGCTCCAAGGGCTGGGGTTTCTCTTTCTCAACGATCTCTTTCAGCAGTTTCTCTTCCCCCTTCAGGGGACATGGCTCGGCCTTTCTGGATTCTGACGGTGGCTCGATTTTGGAGAAAGACTCCCCCTCAGAGTGGCTGAAGGATGATGCCTCTTCGTGGGGACTTTCTTTCCCACAGTCCTTCACGGCTTCATCTTTGTCCTCTGACTCTTTCTTCACTTGAGTGTACGGGGCCAGGTTTGTGGGCACAGAGACAAGTGGCATGACTTTCCATTTGGGTGCAATCGGCCTTAACTTGTTGGTGAGGTTGGGCCGGATCTGCAGGACCTGTGACCCTACGGACATGGCTGGCTTGGCGCCCTCTGACAGCTGGTAGGCTGCGTGGATGCTTGGGTAGGCGCTCCAGCTGGGAGCGCCATTTTGGGCCTTGTTGATGGCTGTGGTTACAGTATTTTCCAGTGACTTTAAAATGTCCCCCCCACCCTTTGAGCCATCTTCCAAGTCCTCCTCCCTTAGATACTGGTATTTTATGGTGGGGTCTAAAGGCTTTTGCAGAGGATCTTCGTAGCCCTCGCTTTTCACGGCCTTCTCCTCTTTGTTGAGCTCCTCGGCCTTTTGTTTATTACTCTCTTTCTTTAGTTCCGTGGTGGAGGCTGTACAGTCAGATGCTGAATTGATGGATGGCTTGGGAGTCAGAGAATCACTGTTCGGGGTTTCTGACAGAGACTGCATTTTCTCCACCGCCAGCGGGTCCAACACCAGCTGTTTCCCTTTCTTGGAGGCAGAGCTGGTGACTTTGAGAAAGTGACCCGTGACCATCATGTGGGTGGTGAGCTGTTGCAAGGTGTCATGGGAGCTCCCGCACTCCATACACTTTAAGATCTGGGACTTGCAGGCCTCAAACTGCCAGGTGTAGCTGGCGCCGTTTTGGTAGCCATAGCGGTTGTTGGAGGGCACCTGCAGGCTGGCATTCTTCTGGGAAGAAAACGAATCCACAAATGACCCCGTGGTGGAATCGGGGGAGCAAGGCCGGTTGACGTCGAAAACACGCTTCTTGGCTGGAGTGACCATTTTTGATGAGATGGTTGGTACTGGCTCCTTCAAAGGCACTTTTTGGTAATGTTTTGTTTTTATCATGTGGACGCTCAAATCTTGGAGGGAATCGAAGGAGTCACCACAGAACATACACTTGAGAACCTTTTGAGCGTCCTCCTTGTCCATGTCCTGAAAGGCCCTTTTCCGGGGCTTTGAGTAGCTCGTGGGCCTCAGCTTGTCCTTCTTCCGGTTGTCATCTTGATAGTGGCCCGTCTCGTTCATGTGCACGGTCAGCTCGACCAGGGTGTCGTAGGCTGCGCTGCACTGTCGGCAGCGGAACCTGCTGGCGCCGGTGAACACGGTTCCGCACATCTTACTGCTCTGCCGGTACAGCTGCACGGAGCTAAACAGACTGGGCTTAGACGACCTGGAAGGCAAGTTCTGCTGCAGACTTTTGGACAGGGCGTCTTGGTGCCAATCAAAATCATTCTTGTTGCTGCCATTTCGGGTGTCACAATTCCGTCTCTCGCTGTTTGAGAGCTTGAAGCCGAGGCCCAGGCCTGACCAGTAGGAATCCGACAAGATGTTGGCGTAGACGGCCGTCATTTTATCCATGCAGTTATGGGTTTCGCTTGGAAGCTTGGGATGAGCATTCGCCTTCTTCTCCAGGGCATCTCGGCCGCAGACGCTCTTGATGTCTGACACCTGGTCACTGGCATCACTCAGTAGAGATTCGTTCTCCGCGTCCTGATTGGACAGGTGGCTTCCTGGAGAGTTCTGGCAGCTGAAGTAGCCTTTCTGCTCTGGGCCGGTTTCTAGCTCCTCATCGGTCCCAGCGTCATTGCTGCTCTGATGCTGAGCTACTGAGCCACTGTCTTCCTCCTCCTCCTCTTCCTCTTTTATTTCCTCCTCTTCCTTCAGCTGTTCCTCCTGGGCATAGCCTGCAAGAGACAGAGATGAGATGAACTGACAATAACCGACTCCAGATTCTATTCCCATGCCCCACTTATGCCTACAAGCTTCCCAGGCTGAACTGGACAGAAATTTATTTATTTATTAAAACATTTTATTTACTATCTTTATTTTATGTGTATGAGTGTATTGCCTTCGTGTGTGTAAGCACACCCGTGTCGTGCAGTGCCCTCAGAGGTCAGAAGAGGGCATCGGATCCCCTGACTCTGCCAGAGGGCTCTTCACCACTGAGCCATCTCTCCAGCCCCTGCGCAGCAATCCAATCTACAGTCTTAGGAACTGCAAGCAACACAGAAGGGGACAAAGACAAATGATGTCTGCCTTTATCTTTTTGCTTTTTGAG
>NW_008340140.1:3076646-3103303 GCF_000622305.1 Nannospalax galili
ATTTATTTATTTATTAAAACATTTTATTTACTATCTTTATTTTATGTGTATGAGTGTATTGCCTTCGTGTGTGTAAGCACACCCGTGTCGTGCAGTGCCCTCAGAGGTCAGAAGAGGGCATCGGATCCCCTGGAACTGAAGTCATGGATGGTTGTTAGTGCACGTGGGTGCTGGGAATCCAATCCAGATCCTCTGCCAGAGCAGTCAGGGCTCTTCACCACTGAGCCATCTCTCCAGCCCCTGCGCAGCAATCCAATCTACAGTCTTAGGAACTGCAAGCAACACAGAAGGGGACAAAGACAAATGATGTCTGCCTTTATCTTTTTGAGACAGGATCCCACATAGCCTAGGCTGGACTCCTACTTGCTATGTAGCCGAGGATGACTCTGAACTTCTGATCTTCAAGCCTCTACCTCCCAGGCAAGGACTCTACCCACGGAGCTATATCCCCAGCCCTCAAACGATGTCTTTTGTGTTATGCATTGCCCGTTTGTTTTTAAATTGGCAAAGAGACCATTCTCTACGAATGCCTACAATCACAAGCTAACAATTTAGGGTCTATCATGCTGATAGATTTATAACTGGAACAGTAGCTAAATCCACAAAATCTAGATGAAATGCAGACTCTATTAAGATCATGATACGGGAAAACCTTATTCATGAGAAAGTTAGGACTTAACCCTCAGCACCTCAAAGGCAAAGTGAAACAAGACCCTTGGTAGTATTGACATAAATTCACCCAAATAGGAATCTGGCTGCACAGCCATTGTATCGCTCATACATGGTGTTTTTCTGTGGTAACCTTTTTATCTATAGAGTGCTTCCAGGAAAAATAGCGACCAGGCAGTATGCAAATACAATCCGCCACCAATAAACAGGAAAATTACATTAGCTCAGCAAATACAATGATTTTTAAAATAACAGGGAGAGGTGCTAGGGTGGGAGCATTGGGGGCTCTCCTCTTACCCTCACATGAAGACCTTTCTAGAAAAGGCAGGAAATACCCTCCCGGTTTTGCTCCTGTAATTTCAAATGCACTGTGATTTGTGGGTACCCGTCATGAGATGCCAATTATGTGTTTGATTTGTAGATGCAAAATGCTATTGGGGAGCGCATGCTTTCCCTTCTCTGAAAGGATTTAGGGCCAGTAATTGCATAGGGAAAATGAAGGCCTGGGAGAGCGGGTGCAAGAGAGAATTAATGGGCAGATATCCATCAATGCCGATGGGGAAAGTGACTATTTATGCCCATGGGTTCATTTTCTTCACCTGGTGTTTTAGAGTCATGTGGATAAAATGCAGCCAAAGACGTCCCCATGAAAGGGGGACCCAGCTTGAGACTTGCAAGGCCAGCACGATCTTAATGCAATATTTTTCTTGGAAGCATCTCTCTCCCGCTTGTTGGCAGGCGACTACTTAGAAAAACAACAAGCCTAGAGAAGATGCTGTTATTTCCACCCACCAAAGCTAAATATTTCCACCCCACCAAAGAGGGGTGGCCTTGCATTTAAGGGTGGCAGAGAGCCTTCAAAGTGAAGGGGGTTCGTTAGGAATATGACAGGTGTAGTCAGGAGTAGCAAAGAAGGCAGTGATAAAGGTGAAGAATTGTAATTGAGCAATTATTCTCCCCTGCAACCCCAGATGTCTTTGTGGAGGCCAGAGGTTGATGTTGGGTGTCCCCTCTGAATGCCCTCTACCTTATATATTGAGGCAGGGTCTTCCTCTTTAACCCAGGGCTTGTGCCTTCAGCTGGTTTGGCTAGCCAGCTCGTTCTAGGGATCCCCGCTAGCCACCTCCCATATGCCGAGACCATAGATAGGCCATCGTGCCCATCTAGCATTGATGTGGATGCTCAGGATCCAAACTCTGACCCTCACACTCATCCATGTACCAGCTGAGCCATCCCTCCAGCCCACAAGCACATGTTTCTCCTAATAGCCACATGCAGTAAGTACTGTCGTGATTTTTATTTCACAGATGGGAAACTAAGGCTTTGAGGTTAAGAAATGAAGCGAGTTGCAGGGCTAAGCCTTCAGGGGCCCTGTAGAACCCACATCTGTTTGGTGAAATAATTCACTGCCTTACCTAAAGGGGCTCTGCTCTCTGTTGCTGACCTAATGAATGAGAAAACTTTCAAGGGGAATCAGAGCAGTTTGGTTGAACACTAAGCAGACATCCACCTCAGGAGAGGATTGTGGGAATTGTTGAAGACAAGAGCCGGCAACTTGGAGGGTGTAATTCCATAAAACAAGATGAAATGTAAAAGTTCAGTCTGGCCATGAGGTTTATGGTTGTGTTTGTTATTTTATTGCTATTGGTGTGGTGTTTTTGCTTCCCCAGCAAGCTGACAAGCGGATTTTTCATTAAATTGGTGTTGCCGGTCTCTAGTGCCATAAATTGATTTGAAGAAAGAAAAACTACTCAATCTAGTCAAACAACCATTAATAAGTGGCCACCGCTTGCAAGAAAACTGCAGTTTGAAACAACCGAGTGACCGAATTAGACCATCCCTGCAATTCATATCCTGTTCTCTTTCCCCTGGGCTAATTTTGTACGGTTTAAAGAACAGTTGTACTTTTATGTCCAATGAGAAAGATATTAATTATGAAAAATGGGCATTTCCTGAGCCATGTAAGAGACTTTTAAAAATCAGAAAAAAATCTATCAGTCAGCTCTGGTCACTTTCCTGTGTTGTTTCTCTTGAGCGAGGGTCTCTCTGTATAGCCCAAGCTGGCTGTGAGCTCTCAGTAACCCTGCCTCAGGTTTCTGAGTGCTGGGATCACAGACATGAACCACCACAGTTGTCCAAATAGTGTCACTATTGAGAATAAAATCAGGCAAACTTTATTAACTAAATACAGTTGCTTTTAAAAATGAAATGGCTGCTATTACTCTGGGACAAACACTTAGTCAACAGGCGTTAGACACGACTGCTCCAGGCTGTAACATAAAGTCACCGTGCTTATGGGTAGCATGGGTCACAGCGAGAAAGAAATGTAAGTGCATGCACACGTACATATACATGTACATACGTACACACGCATACATACACATCACATACACATGTACACACATACATACACACATACATGTTCATGCACATACTCACATACGTATCCACCCACACATACACATGCATACATACACACACACACACACACACACACACACACACACAAACCAGCCAATATAGTCATTTTCCAGCAAAGGAAAGAGTAGCGGTCTTTTCTGCTGACATTTGGAAGCTGAGCTTTCTGGACCAGTTCAACCTCACAATCTACTTTGTCCTTCTAAGTGGATTCCCCAGAAGAAAAGTCAGAGACAGCACATGCCTCCCCCACAATACAGATAAAATTTTCTGCTTAATTAGGCATTGACATGTTTACTATAACCTTTACAGAAGACCAACTCGTGCTGAGAGACCCTTTTTGTCTGTTTTCCTCTGCAGAACAGACTAAAATCTCATGCACCCGATAAAGGAACACACTGAAAAGCCTCCTTTAAAAAATGCCAGTGCATCTGTCAAAGGGACTATATCTCAACGACGGCTGAGGGCTCTGAGAAGTTTCTCAGAAACATATTAATATTATACACTTAAAATCATTCATTTAAGTGATTTTTGTTTGCCACTGGCAATGGAGGTAAGCAGGGAAAGGCAGCCAGAACCTGGGTGATCGGGATACGTGAGTGTCTATCTCTCTCTCTGTTGGTGAATTGTTTAATGAGTTGACATCATGTGCAAATCTGGCTCTGAGTGTGTGAATGGCAAATTTATTCTTATGAATACTTCATTAACAAAAGCAACAATCACAATTACACCAAGGCACGTAAAAGAGAGTTGGAGTCTGTAGAACTTTCATGTAGACTTTGGGGGTTGAAGATCAAACTTCACATCTAATTTCCCAATTCCACCCCTTCCATCATTCGAATCCGGCCACAAGAAACCTCCCACTCCCAGGAAGGCTAACCCACAAAGCAAACCCTGTCAACTTTTCTTCTGCTCTGCGGTTCCTGCACAAACTGAGTCACCATACTGTCCACTAGGGCATGACGGACAGCCTGCTAGAATGTTCTTTAGTCAATTAACAGATTCTCTCTGTGTAGCCCAGGCTAGAAGAGGGCTGTCTCTTGACTGTGGCAGACTTCACCACACAGTAAGGTCTTTCTCTGTACCTCTAGGTCTTGGCCAATGACCTTTTTCACAGAGAGTTTTCCTGAGCAGTTTCACGTTTTTCTGTAACTTCTGTCACGTCAGACTCTCTCGGCATCGCTCTAACCGTGGTCCTTTTCTCTTGCTACTGATTGCTTATGGCTCCCATTGAATGTGGACTTGACTCCATGACCCTACAGACCTTGGTCCTTCCCAGCACCCATATGACACCCTGGCAGATAGGACTTCATCTTGCCCATGATGATTTGAATGGATGGATGGATGGATGGATGGATGGATGGATGGATGGAGCAGATATCAAGAGAGGATTATTCCAGCCTCTATCTCTGGCTCCTCAGCAATTTGATTGCCATCTCTGATGAGCAATGATCACCTCTTCCATATAGATCAGGTGTGGATCATGACCAGCTTCAGTTTACTCAGTGAGGCCAGAACAGCCCCAGGAATCACGTTTTCAGGCTAACAGACACTGGTTTTCTTGTTGCCTAACCCCCTGCAGTGTGGATTTGCATGATGGTTGGGAATAAGCATCAAGACATATTACGATAGCAGCCTGCTTCAAAGCAGATTCACACACAGGCTCTATGAAGCCAAGCACTAATTTTGCCTCTGACACACAAAGATAAACCCTAGTGTCCTTTGATATGCACCAAACAAGTATCAGGGCCACTGTCTCCTGAATTCTTTCTACTCTGATAGTATGTAGGTAAAAATTCAGAAATAAACCCTTAAGTTCTAGAAATTCCTCTCATGTTAAAAAACCCCCCCACAGGGGTAGAAACTATTGCTTTTTAAAAAAAATCACTAACTTGGTTATTCCAAAAACCTCCAGTCAGGATGATTTAAATGAAATTGTACAAAAATAATTAGCAAGTGTTCTGATGTTGGGTATCAGATTTTTTTTTTCTTTTTTTTGCTATGTACAGTTCTGGGGGTGCTTTGAAATAAAAAACTGTTGACAAAAACATTGACGATTTTTAAGTGGCAGAAGAGGTGGAATAGTTTTAACTCAAGAACCATTTAAAGCTCATGAAGGCAGATTTTCAAAAACAAACTAGAATTTGACCAGGATCTCATTTAACAACATACCCAATGGGTGACAGGATCATTTTGCTAGTCTACCCCACTAAATGATAGTTTAAAAATCACACAAAGATTCCTCAGTGTGTGAGGCAGATCTAAATGAGAAACAGAGACAATTCCATGCCATGCACCCAGTAGGTACGCTAAGTGGTGACATGGGTAAGGCCTCCCTGTCAGGAGCCTCTAGTGTTTGCCTGACTGTGGTCTGGAAGTTGCTAGCACGTGTACAATTATTGGCACTAATTGGCACCCTTGTTGACAGGCTGATTGGAGAGTTAGTGTTCAAAGACGCTGAGATACTTTTAGATGGTGGCCAAGCCTAGAGTCAGGACCTCTGGGGGGCTGTGTAGAGGGGCTCATCTGCTTTCTGTTTCAGAGTGCTGGGAGACTAGAGGGCTGTAGGGGTCTCTGACGTTACCATTACCATGAATGGCATGTACTGAGAACTCAGGTACCACAAGGCAAGGCTTAACCTGTCTGTAGTCTGGAGAGGTTATCTAAGTACAGGCAGATTTCTAAACAGACATTTTCAGCATCAGTTCCACTGTGACTCATGGTGCAGAGACTTTATCAATACTACACCATACATGACTCATTCATGCAACCCTGACTTAAACATACTCATTGAGAGAGGAAGGTTTGTGGGGCGGGGGAGATGGCTGTGTATGTGCGAGGACCTGAGTTCACTCAGCACTCATGTACAAAGCTAGGCTGTGTGCATCTGTATCTTAGTGCTGTTGGGGAGGTGGAGGCAGGAGACTCCTTGGGGTTTTCTGACTGCCAGCTGTGCTCCTTGGTCTTCGTCAACTTGACAGAAACTACAGACACCTGGGAAGTGGGGGCACTTCCGCTGAGGAATGGTCTCATCAGACTGGCCGGGGGGCATGTCTACGGGGGCATTTTCTTGTGTTAATGTGTGTGTGTGTGTGTGTGTGTGTGTGTGTGTGTGCGCATGAGGTTGGCGCCATCCCTGGTCAGGTGGGCCTGGGCTGTTTATGAGAAGTGGCTGAGCAGCCAGAGGAAGCCAGCTGGTAAGCAGCGTTCCTCCGTGGTCTCTGCTTCAGCTCCTGCCTCCAGGTTCCTGCCTTGAGTTCCCACCCTGTCTTCCCTCAGGGATGGATTATAATCTGTAAATCAAATAAACCCTGCACTCACCAAGCTGCTTTTGAGCGTGGTATTTATCTCAGTACAGAAAGCAAATTAGGACACAGCCTAGCTCCAGGTTCACTGAGAGACCCTATCTCAAGGAAATTAAGGTAGAGACACTAACATCCTCCTTTTGTTTCTTCATGTGCACACACATATATGCATGCAATACACACACACACACACACACACACACACACACACACACACACACACACACCTAGAAAATACACCTAAAAATTGGGGCTGGAGAGATGGCTCAGCAGTTAAGAACACTGGCTGCTCTTGCAGAGGACTGGACTTTAGTTCCCAGCGCCCCCATGGCAGCTAACAATTATCTGTAACTACAGTTCCAGGGGATCTGATGCCCTCTTCTGGCCTCTTTGGACATTGCACATATGTTGTACACTCACATACATGCAGACAAAACAGTCATAGACATAAAATAAAAATAAATAAATAAAAAAGGAAAGAAAATACACCTGAAGAGGAGACTGTGAAATTGTCTGACACACCGTGACTTTCTCATGTCTCAGTCATCAGCCAAAAGGATGAAGCCAGGTTGGACCCAGGGAGGTGGACTCTCACCGGCCCCTTGTGGTCCCTGTGCTGATTAAATTGATCAAAAATATTTATTCTGCTGCGACTATAGGCAAGAGGATTTAGGGGATTTCATGAGGACTTCTGTCCCAGGGCTTCTCCAAGACCCAGGAGAGGAGAGAGATGAGCTACTGGCAGAGGCTGGGCACCAGAATGGGGAAAAAGAGGTCATGTCCTTGTAAGAAGACAAGCAATTGAAGTGCGGAAAGTGGGCTGTGTGGAAGAAAACAATCCTGACTTACAAGAATAAACAGCAACAAATACTTGGCTAGGTAGAGAGGCTGAGGGTCTGTGGGTGGCTGTCTGGTTTGTGCCGCACGTCCATATGCAGGTATGTCTGGTTTGTGCCGCACGTGCGTATGCAGGTATGTCTGGTTTGTGCCGCATGTCCGTATGCAGGTATGTCTGGTTTGTGCCGCATGTCCGTATGCAGGTATGTCTGGTTTGTGCTGCACATGTGTACGCAGGTACAAGTGGAGGCCAGAGGTCAACCTCAGGTGCCATTCCTCAGGACCCATCTGCCTTGTTCATTGAGACAGGGTCTCTCACTGACTTGGCTCTCACTGACTCCCCCAGGCTGGCCAGCCAGTGAACCCCAAGAATTCACCTGTCTACCTCTCAGTGCTGGGATTACAAGCGTGTACTACCATCTAGCTTTTTTATGTGGGTTCTGGGCATCAAACTCAGGTCTTCATGCTTGCAAGGCAAACACGTGACCAACTGAGCCATCTCCCTAGGCATTTTGTTTGGTTAAAGTAATGAAACCAGGTATGTTTGGGATCATCTAAACTCTTGAACCTGGTGTAGTTTTCAGTTTTTCTCACACCAATTTTCCGACCTCAGTTTTGTCATCTGTCAGCTTTGTGTTGTGGTGACCAACCCAAGCCTGCCTGCCCTGCCAGAGCTTTTTCAGAGCAAAGGAAGATGCAGAAGACCCAATGTGCTGTGTGTGCTTGCCACTCAAAGCCTGTTCCTTGTGCCAGCAGCAGCATCCAGACTCTCACGCCAGGCCTGGTGGTGCACACCTTTAATCCCAGGCCGGCAGAGGCAGGTGGATCTCTGTGAGATCGAGGCCACCCGGGTCCACATAGTGACTCCCAGGAGGGCTTGAATAGGGAGCCTGCAGACTCTCAGTCTCATCCCTAAACTTACAGAATGGAAATCATTCCATTAGGTCTGCAGGGCACTGGTATGCTCACAACACCAAGACGTAAACCACTAAGCTGAGGGATATTCCGCAATATACCCCTCTCGACACCAATGCTCTGAAGTATGTGGGAACCAGCTTTGGGGAAAAAGTTGAATGACTGATGCTTAGAACTTGTTCCAAGATCACAGTACTCAGGAAACACTGGGCAAGGCACAAATCGATCATTTATGTAAAGACTTATCAAGCTGGATCCAATGATACAGTGTCATGCCTGCTACTTGAGAGGCTGAGGCAGGAACATCCTGAGTTCAAGACCAGTCTGGGTAACTTAGTGAAATTCTGTCTCAAAATCAAAAGTGAAAAGAAAGTTGGGGATGTGACTCAGTGGTAGAGCACTCTCTTAGCACGCATGAAGCCCTGGGTTCCATCCCCAGGGCCAGGAGAGGCGCAGGGAAAGGACTGATTGAGCAACAAACAGGTAAAACGGCCCATCGACATTGGCACCAGATAGATCTTAGCTAGCTCAGGCCTGCCACTTACTGCTTAACATGATCCTGGGGAAATGACTGATGCTTTCAAAGGCACGGCACCTTCAATGATAATAAAAAGGGATTAATAATAGTATTTCAGTTTGTAAGGCGGTCAGGACTATTGGATTCCAGAAAGCATATGATAACCCAGGCTTCAGGATTTCCTCCCACCTTCCCAGCCCCGTGCTAGGCACTGGACATCCTGATCTTCAGCTTGACCTACAGATGGCTCAAATCCGTTCCGCATTTTTGGTTGGCCCTAAATCTTCCAAAACAGCAGCATTTAGGTGGCGTTTGCATTTAATACGAAGCAGCTGTTCGTGTATGCATAAGGGCTTCTTCATGTTTGGGGTCTATTATTTAATATGAAGTCATTTGTGTAAGGAGTCAGTGGTAGACATGCGGGGAAGTTCTGTAGAAGTGATGCACAGACATTGCATAGCAAGTTATTAGGTCATTACCCATAATGACAATGCCTGGACACATAAAGCAACCACCATCTGAGAGAAAAAGGTCTTTGCTTGAAGCCTCAGGCTTTGCAACGAGAGAAATGACGAATGCTGGAGGCAGAAGGTCTCTGAAAAAAAAAAAAATGCTTCCTGTGCTGCTACCTTGGATTTCAGGCCAGCATGCATTATTATCGGGATGTGTCTTAGTGACAATTTTAAAAGGCAGAGCGAGGAAATATTCATGGAGAAGGGTGAGGAGAAGGCCACTTTACAAGCTTTCTGGTAGCTCTAGCTTAGAAATCATTATCCTTAAAATATCCTCAACATGAAGACGGCATCCATCAGGAACCGAGGAGAAGGCGTGCAGCAAAACAGAAGCAAAGAATTATTCAATAGGGCAGATGCTTCCTTATTAAACTGAGAGCCAGAGGCTTTGACTTTCTGTTGTAGCAACTACCTGTAGCAAAATATTCAGACCCATCTCTTCTATATTTTCCCACATAAGACTATATAAATTCGTGTGTTTGCATTTTATCTTTTCTTTCGCCAAGAAAGGGGGCCCTGAATCACTGTCCAGAATGACCTTCAGAATGTAGACGAAGCCTAAGGTACCACCTGCATTTCTTCAGACAGCTATTCCAGTTTCCTTGAAATAACATCGTTAGGACAGCCGTCCCACAGAAGGAGAAGGTGATCCCTCTTGCCTGGCTTGAAGTCAAACAGCTTTGCTCTTCTCTTTGGCAAGCGCTGCTTCTTTCTTTGAAATATTTCATGCAGATAATGGGTAATGACCACTTCTCATCGCCCTTTCTCGAAAACGTCTAACTGCATTAGCCAAGAATGGACGAATTTTAACCCATGTCTTTTGCTGAGTTCGTGGCTGTGACCACTTCCCATTAAGGAGGAAAGAAGAAAGTCTACTGTCGCCTCCCAGAAGCTAAATTGGTGATGTCAGGAAGCCGGCAGGTTCTTGTGTTGAAGAGCATTTGCTGCCTCCCGAGTCGTAGCAGTCCAAGGAGGGAAGACTTTTCATGTCTCCGAGTCTGCAGACCAGGAAGGATGTGCTGGTCATGGGGTGTCTTTGATCCTACGACGCATGGCTCTGAGATGAGACTTTTCAGCCTCTCTTCCTCTTGTTGCATTCTTCACGGGGGATCGTTGTGAGCAGCCCACCAGAACAGACTCCTTTGCCCCCATGATGCCTGGTCATCCCACCCGCCTGGCAATGGAGCTGCATTTACACCACTGCATGCAGGAACCCACGGAAGGATTGGAGAGCTTCGCGTTCAAGCACTCCTATGTGCTCTCTTCCCTCTATCAGTTCTCGAGTTGGTGGCTTAGCATATACTCAAGCGTCTTAGGGACAGAGAGCCTTTAGCTTCAGTGCTGCTCACTTCCTGCTTTAGAATGGTATTAATGTCTAACCCTATGGACAGCACGCTTACACATAAGATCCAACAGTCTAACTTCTTTCACATGATACATCCTTTGATCACTAAAACAGCTCTATCCATCCTTTAATTTCTGCCTGTGCAATGATGAAACCGAACTAAGAATGTCAATAATCTCTCCAGGGTCACACAGCTGGGACATGAATCTGCACCTTTTGGATTCCACGTTCTGTCTGGGGTCTTTCCATTCCCTGATTCTGTGAGCCTAATTCATCAGTCAGACTTTTCTACCTCTTTTTTTTGTTTAGTACTCGTGTGTGTGTGTGCACACATGTGTATATATGTGTGTTGGTGCCTGTGCCCATGTGTGTGCCTGTGGAGGCCAGTGATCAACGTCAGGTGTCTTCCTCTCTCCAGCCCCACCTTTATATTTCAGGTTAGTGAGTTTATGAGATGATTTTCTGGCTGCTGATTTCTCTAGATGATCCATAGTCCCAGGAGATGCTTCTCAACATGGTGCCAGTTTTCTCCCCAGGGGACATGTAGCAATGCCTGAAGACATTTTGGTTCTTATACCTGCAGAAAAGGGGTGCTCCAGCATCTTTTGGGTTGAGGCCAGTGATGTGGGAAACATGCACACTGGCCAGAACAGGCCCTCCATCCAAGAAGTATTCAGCTCCATATGGCCATAGTTTAAAATTGCTACATTGTCAAGGTCGGCTGAAGCTTTGGGGATTGATGGTGAAGAAGGGTGTGTTCTTGATGCCTCTAATTGTCAGTGGAGTAGGGGCTGCATGGAGAATGCTTCCTGTTGTTTACGATGAATCAAAGGAAAAAGTTGGGTAACCTCCTAGACACAAAGGGGCTGGAAAACATGTGGTCTGGTGCTTGTTGTTGTGGGCTCAGATTCCCCCTCCGCCAAGTCCCACACTGTCATCCTGAGCACCTCAACAACTCTGCAGTATTTGTTGTACTGTCTCCAAATTGGAGATGATCACAGCACCCACGTTGAGGGTTGTTTCAACAAGTAACTAAAGTAACTGGGAAGAGCCTAGGATGCCTGGTCAGACTAAGCCCCCCCGTGATGCCTGGTTAGACTAAGCCCCTCCGTGATGCCTGGTCAGACTAAGCCCCCCGTGATGCCTGGTTAGACTAAGTCCCCCCGTGATGCCTGGTCAGACTAAGCCCCCCGTGATGCCTGGTTAGACTAAGTCCCCCCGTGATGCCTGGTCAGACTAAGCCCCCCGTGATGCCTGGTTAGACTAAGTCCCCCCGTGATGCCTGGTCAGACTAAGCCCCCCGTGATGCCTGGTTAGACTAAGTCCCCCCGTGATGCCTGGTCAGACTAAGCCCCCCGTGATGCCTGGTTAGACTAAGTCCCCCCGTGATGCCTGGTCAGACTAAGCCCCCCGTGATGCCTGGTTAGACTAAGTCCCCCCGTGATGCCTGGTCAGACTAAGCCCCCCGTGATGCCTGGTTAGACTAAGTCCCCCCGTGATGCCTGGTCAGACTAAGCCCCCCGTGATGCCTGGTTAGACTAAGTCCCCCCGTGATGCCTGGTCAGACTAAGCCCCCCGTGATGCCTGGTTAGACTAAGTCCCCCCGTGATGCCTGGTCAGACTAAGCCCCCCGTGATGCCTGGTTAGACTAAGTCCCCCCGTGATGCCTGGTCAGACTAAGCCCCCCGTGATGCCTGGTTAGACTAAGTCCCCCCGTGATGCCTGGTCAGACTAAGCCCCCCGTGATGCCTGGTTAGACTAAGTCCCCCCGTGATGCCTGGTCAGACTAAGCCCCCCGTGATGCCTGGTTAGACTAAGTCCCCCCGTGATGCCTGGTCAGACTAAGCCCCCCGTGATGCCTGGTTAGACTAAGTCCCCCCGTGATGCCTGGTCAGACTAAGCCCCCCGTGATGCCTGGTTAGACTAAGTCCCCCCCTGATGCCTGGTTAGACTAAGCCCCCCCGTGATGCCTGGTCAGACTAAGTCCCCCCGTGATGCCTGGTCAGACTAAGCCCCCCGTGATGCCTGGTTAGACTAAGCCCCCCGTGATGCCTGGTTAGACTAAGCCCCCCGTGATGCCTGGTTAGACTAAGCCCCCCGTGATGCCTGGTTAGACTAAGCCCCCCGTGATGCCTGGTTAGACTAAGCCCCCCGTGATGCCTGGTTAGACTAAGCCCCCCGTGATGCCTGGTTAGACTAAGCCCCCCGTGATGCCTGGTTAGACTAAGCCCCCCGTGATGCCTGGTTAGACTAAGCCCCCCGTGATGCCTGGTTAGACTAAGCCCCCCGTGATGCCTGGTTAGACTAAGCCCCCCGTGATGCCTGGTTAGACTAAGCCCCCCGTGATGCCTGGTTAGACTAAGCCCCCCGTGATGCCTGGTTAGACTAAGCCCCCCGTGATGCCTGGTTAGACTAAGCCCCCCGTGATGCCTGGTTAGACTAAGCCCCCCGTGATGCCTGGTTAGACTAAGCCCCCCGTGATGCCTGGTTAGACTAAGCCCCCCGTGATGCCTGGTTAGACTAAGCCCCCCGTGATGCCTGGTTAGACTAAGCCCCCCGTGATGCCTGGTTAGACTAAGCCCCCCGTGATGCCTGGTTAGACTAAGCCCCCCGTGATGCCTGGTTAGACTAAGCCCCCCGTGATGCCTGGTTAGACTAAGCCCCCCGTGATGCCTGGTTAGACTAAGCCCCCCGTGATGCCTGGTTAGACTAAGCCCCCCGTGATGCCTGGTTAGACTAAGCCCCCCGTGATGCCTGGTTAGACTAAGCCCCCCGTGATGCCTGGTTAGACTAAGCCCCCCGTGATGCCTGGTTAGACTAAGCCCCCCGTGATGCCTGGTTAGACTAAGCCCCCCGTGATGCCTGGTTAGACTAAGCCCCCCGTGATGCCTGGTTAGACTAAGCCCCCCGTGATGCCTGGTTAGACTAAGCCCCCCGTGATGCCTGGTTAGACTAAGCCCCCCGTGATGCCTGGTTAGACTAAGCCCCCCGTGATGCCTGGTTAGACTAAGCCCCCCGTGATGCCTGGTTAGACTAAGCCCCCCGTGATGCCTGGTTAGACTAAGCCCCCCGTGATGCCTGGTTAGACTAAGCCCCCCGTGATGCCTGGTTAGACTAAGCCCCCCGTGATGCCTGGTTAGACTAAGCCCCCCGTGATGCCTGGTTAGACTAAGCCCCCCGTGATGCCTGGTTAGACTAAGCCCCCCGTGATGCCTGGTTAGACTAAGCCCCCCGTGATGCCTGGTTAGACTAAGCCCCCCGTGATGCCTGGTTAGACTAAGCCCCCCGTGATGCCTGGTTAGACTAAGCCCCCCGTGATGCCTGGTTAGACTAAGCCCCCCGTGATGCCTGGTTAGACTAAGCCCCCCGTGATGCCTGGTTAGACTAAGCCCCCCGTGATGCCTGGTTAGACTAAGCCCCCCGTGATGCCTGGTTAGACTAAGCCCCCCGTGATGCCTGGTTAGACTAAGCCCCCCGTGATGCCTGGTTAGACTAAGCCCCCCGTGATGCCTGGTTAGACTAAGCCCCCCGTGATGCCTGGTTAGACTAAGCCCCCCGTGATGCCTGGTTAGACTAAGCCCCCCGTGATGCCTGGTTAGACTAAGCCCCCCGTGATGCCTGGTTAGACTAAGCCCCCCGTGATGCCTGGTTAGACTAAGCCCCCCGTGATGCCTGGTTAGACTAAGCCCCCCGTGATGCCTGGTTAGACTAAGCCCCCCGTGATGCCTGGTTAGACTAAGCCCCCCGTGATGCCTGGTTAGACTAAGCCCCCCGTGATGCCTGGTTAGACTAAGCCCCCCGTGATGCCTGGTTAGACTAAGCCCCCCGTGATGCCTGGTTAGACTAAGCCCCCCGTGATGCCTGGTTAGACTAAGCCCCCCGTGATGCCTGGTTAGACTAAGCCCCCCGTGATGCCTGGTTAGACTAAGCCCCCCGTGATGCCTGGTTAGACTAAGCCCCCCGTGATGCCTGGTTAGACTAAGCCCCCCGTGATGCCTGGTTAGACTAAGCCCCCCGTGATGCCTGGTTAGACTAAGCCCCCCGTGATGCCTGGTTAGACTAAGCCCCCCGTGATGCCTGGTTAGACTAAGCCCCCCGTGATGCCTGGTTAGACTAAGCCCCCCGTGATGCCTGGTTAGACTAAGCCCCCCGTGATGCCTGGTTAGACTAAGCCCCCCGTGATGCCTGGTTAGACTAAGCCCCCCGTGATGCCTGGTTAGACTAAGCCCCCCGTGATGCCTGGTTAGACTAAGCCCCCCGTGATGCCTGGTTAGACTAAGCCCCCCGTGATGCCTGGTTAGACTAAGCCCCCCGTGATGCCTGGTTAGACTAAGCCCCCCGTGATGCCTGGTTAGACTAAGCCCCCCGTGATGCCTGGTTAGACTAAGCCCCCCGTGATGCCTGGTTAGACTAAGCCCCCCGTGATGCCTGGTTAGACTAAGCCCCCCGTGATGCCTGGTTAGACTAAGCCCCCCGTGATGCCTGGTTAGACTAAGCCCCCCGTGATGCCTGGTTAGACTAAGCCCCCCGTGATGCCTGGTTAGACTAAGCCCCCCGTGATGCCTGGTTAGACTAAGCCCCCCGTGATGCCTGGTTAGACTAAGCCCCCCGTGATGCCTGGTTAGACTAAGCCCCCCGTGATGCCTGGTTAGACTAAGCCCCCCGTGATGCCTGGTTAGACTAAGCCCCCCGTGATGCCTGGTTAGACTAAGCCCCCCGTGATGCCTGGTTAGACTAAGCCCCCCGTGATGCCTGGTTAGACTAAGCCCCCCGTGATGCCTGGTTAGACTAAGCCCCCCGTGATGCCTGGTTAGACTAAGCCCCCCGTGATGCCTGGTTAGACTAAGCCCCCCGTGATGCCTGGTTAGACTAAGCCCCCCGTGATGCCTGGTTAGACTAAGCCCCCCGTGATGCCTGGTTAGACTAAGCCCCCCGTGATGCCTGGTTAGACTAAGCCCCCCGTGATGCCTGGTTAGACTAAGCCCCCCGTGATGCCTGGTTAGACTAAGCCCCCCGTGATGCCTGGTTAGACTAAGCCCCCCGTGATGCCTGGTTAGACTAAGCCCCCCGTGATGCCTGGTTAGACTAAGCCCCCCGTGATGCCTGGTTAGACTAAGCCCCCCGTGATGCCTGGTTAGACTAAGCCCCCCGTGATGCCTGGTTAGACTAAGCCCCCCGTGATGCCTGGTTAGACTAAGCCCCCCGTGATGCCTGGTTAGACTAAGCCCCCCGTGATGCCTGGTTAGACTAAGCCCCCCGTGATGCCTGGTTAGACTAAGCCCCCCGTGATGCCTGGTTAGACTAAGCCCCCCGTGATGCCTGGTTAGACTAAGCCCCCCGTGATGCCTGGTTAGACTAAGCCCCCCGTGATGCCTGGTTAGACTAAGCCCCCCGTGATGCCTGGTTAGACTAAGCCCCCCGTGATGCCTGGTTAGACTAAGCCCCCCGTGATGCCTGGTTAGACTAAGCCCCCCGTGATGCCTGGTTAGACTAAGCCCCCCGTGATGCCTGGTTAGACTAAGCCCCCCGTGATGCCTGGTTAGACTAAGCCCCCCGTGATGCCTGGTTAGACTAAGCCCCCCGTGATGCCTGGTTAGACTAAGCCCCCCGTGATGCCTGGTTAGACTAAGCCCCCCGTGATGCCTGGTTAGACTAAGCCCCCCGTGATGCCTGGTTAGACTAAGCCCCCCGTGATGCCTGGTTAGACTAAGCCCCCCGTGATGCCTGGTTAGACTAAGCCCCCCGTGATGCCTGGTTAGACTAAGCCCCCCGTGATGCCTGGTTAGACTAAGCCCCCCGTGATGCCTGGTTAGACTAAGCCCCCCGTGATGCCTGGTTAGACTAAGCCCCCCGTGATGCCTGGTTAGACTAAGCCCCCCGTGATGCCTGGTTAGACTAAGCCCCCCGTGATGCCTGGTTAGACTAAGCCCCCCGTGATGCCTGGTTAGACTAAGCCCCCCGTGATGCCTGGTTAGACTAAGCCCCCCGTGATGCCTGGTTAGACTAAGCCCCCCGTGATGCCTGGTTAGACTAAGCCCCCCGTGATGCCTGGTTAGACTAAGCCCCCCGTGATGCCTGGTTAGACTAAGCCCCCCGTGATGCCTGGTTAGACTAAGCCCCCCGTGATGCCTGGTTAGACTAAGCCCCCCGTGATGCCTGGTTAGACTAAGCCCCCCGTGATGCCTGGTTAGACTAAGCCCCCCGTGATGCCTGGTTAGACTAAGCCCCCCGTGATGCCTGGTTAGACTAAGCCCCCCGTGATGCCTGGTTAGACTAAGCCCCCCGTGATGCCTGGTTAGACTAAGCCCCCCGTGATGCCTGGTTAGACTAAGCCCCCCTGATGCCTGGTTAGACTAAACCCTCCATATGTGTTACCCCCTCATTTTTACAAGAGCAAACCCCCAGGCATGAAGAGCTAGGTTTCTCAGGAGTTCTAGAATTTATTCTCTCAAGTTATAGTTGGAATAGAATACAAATCACATAACATCATTCTCAATCAATTTCTTCTGGAGTCATTTAAATTACCTTATCTGATCGAATATTTTTACAAGTCAAGAAACAAAGAGTTAATGATGGAAGAGACTTGCAATTTTGACAACTCTGGTAACTCTGCCAAATAAATCCTGACCAAGTTTAGTTCTTAATTAACTAGGTTAGCTTTTAAATGAAGTAACTTACATAAAACAGCCAGTTGGATCTGGGGGCAATCCCATACTAGACAGCTGGATGGAGCAATTCTTGGAAATGGCCCAAATTCTGGGAGATACTTAGGTCATTGATCTCTTTGAATAATCTAATGCAAAATGCTGCAGGGTCTTTGGACTCTGATTTTAGGTTAGCAGTGGTTGAAAAACCACTTTTCAAACCACATCATCCGTTCTTTGTCTTGACCTCTAAAGGGCATGGATAAACAGGATGGGTCTCAGGTGGTGTCCCTTCTATAGTACAGACTTAGCTCTTCTCCAGGGGAAGAAGGTGGGGAGGACACAATGCCCGTTGGTTTAATATCCACAGGAGGGGAGAAGACACTGACACACGGCCCATGTGATAGTTAAGCTTCACTGTCAATTTGAATCAATACAAACACATTCTGGCTGCATCTATAAAGCTGTTTCCAGAAAGGTCTAACTGAAGGGGGATCTACCCCAAATGTGGGCAGCACCATGCCATGGGCTGGGGCCCAGGACTCAATAAAACAGGGGAAGTGAGGGGATGCCGCTCATGAGGCAAAGTGCTTCCTATGCAACTGGAGTTTGAATCCCTAGAACCCATGTAAAGCCGGACATAGTAGTATGTGTCTGGAATCCTGGCACTCCTACAGTGGGGTGGGGGTCAGAGATAGGAGAATCCCCAGAGGCTGTGGGCCAGCTAACCTGGTATGCATGGCACTGAACAGCAAAGACACCCTGTCTTTTTAAATTATTTTTATTTTATGTGTATGAGTGTATTGCCTGCATGTAAGTAAGTGCACCCATGTTGTGCAATGCCCCTGAAGGTTGGAAGAGGGCTTTGGCTGACATAGAACTGGAGTTATGGATGTTGTTAGCTGCCATGTGGGTGCTGGGAATCAAACTCAGGTCCTCTGCAAGAGTAGTCAGTGCTCTTAACCACTGAGCCATCACCTAGCCTTGACACCATCTTTAAAATGGAGGAAGGTGAGGACTGTCACCAGAGGTTGTCCTCTGACCTCCATGTGCCCACTATGGCATGTGTGCCCCACTCATACCTGCCCCCACTAACAAATGGAAGAGAGAGAAAAAGAAGGGAGTAAGCAGCTGCTTTCCTCTCTCTCTGCTTCCTGACTGCAGATGCAGTGGGACTCCCTCGTACTCTTGCCACCATGACTTCCCTGCCGTGACGGACTGTAGCTCTCCAAACCATGAGCTGACATAAACGTTTCTTCCTTAGGTTGCTTTTCTCAGATACTCTGTCACAGCATGAAGGAGAGTAACTAACACAGCTTGTCATACCTCTGCCATCTTGTCCTTGATGCTCCTTGTGGCCTTTCATGAACTACAAGCTCAGCAGCCTTGCTATGTCCTGATCCTGCTCTGTGCACCTTGCCTAGTTCCTTGGCACTCACTTTCTTGGCACATAATAATGGCGCACATGTTGGAGGTACATGGGCTATTTCCATGTATAAATATAGATATTGTGCAGTGGTCACATTGGGGCACTTACCATCCTCAGCTCCTTCTGTGTTTATCGTTTCTTTGTGAAGAGAACATTTAAAATCCTGTGTCAGCTATTTTGAAATATCAGCTATTTTGAAGTATCAGTGCGTTTTTGTTAACTATAGTCACACTGGGGTATAATAGAACACCAGAGCTTATTCCTTGGGCAACAATGAACCTCCCTTTATCCTCTTCTCCACACCTCCACACTGCTCACCCCAGCTTCTGGAAAACACTATTCTACTAATATTTACTTATTTAATTATTTGTTCATTTATTATTTATTTATTTATTTATTTTTTGAGACAGGATCTCACTATGTAGCCCTGGCTAGCCTGGAACTCTCAATATAGACCAGGCTGGCCTCAAACTCACAAAGATCATCCTGCTTCTGCCCCATGCTGAGATTAAAGGCATGCATCACCACACCTGGGTGTTTATTCTCAACTTTTATGAGGTTAAAATTTAGATTCCAGAGATAAGTGAGATTAAACAGAGCCCATCTTACTGTGCCTGGCTCATACATTTTAAAGGCTTTAAGATCAGCTTGGGACTGAAGTCGGAATGCCACTGTCAGGCCCGCTTGTATAAATATTTTCTCTTACAGGCACGCTGGGAGAAAGCCAACAGGACGTAGATTCTAGTCTCAGAATTTACCCGAATGATATTCCAGTCCATCAGATGGTCTTCCCACAAACACCTAAAGATATGTGGTAATTAGGGAAAGTGAAGCAGAATGTGAACACTTTCTTTTTTCCCTCCCTTTTTGGTTCCTTCCTCCTGTTTCTAAGGGATGGGCACATGACTCAGAGTGGTCTATCAGACTCTTGTTCCACTGACTTTGAATCTGGCTCTTTGACTCAAAGCCGGGCAGCAGTGAACAAGGACCCAGCCGGAGTCCTGAGAATGACGTCTTTCTTCTTCGATGGTACCCAACGGTGGCACCGGCTCCGCCCCTCCCGTGAGCTCCTCCTCCCAAGTAGTTCCTTTTTTCCTCAGTTCTCTGAGACAGCTGCTTTTGATTGTTCACCTGCTGGGATTTAGAATTGCCATGGAAACAAACCTCCGAGCATGTATGTGAGGAATTTTTCTAGATTGGGTTAACTGATGTGGGAAGACCCACCCTGAATCTGGTCAGCACCATTCCATGGGCCTGGACTGCATTAAAAAGAAAGGCCAGCTGAGCACCAGTGTTCGCCTCTCTCTGCTTCCTGGCTGCAGATGCAATGTGACCAGCTGCCTCATGTTCCCACCATCATGCCCTCCCGGTCATGATGGACTGTACCCTCAGTGTGTGAGCTGAAACAAACCAGCCCTTCCTTAAGTTGCCTTTGCCAGGCTTTTTGTTGAAGCAACAAGAAAGCTAATACATTGTCACTGTCTTATAGACGGTGCTCAAAAAACCCGCTTTGCATTATAAAGACAAATTTGCATTAATACAAGTAGAATTGATTCTTAGCCATTTAGGATAAAACAAGCTCTTGGAGGTATGGTAGTGCATGCCTGCAATCCTCAAACTTGAGAGGTAGAAACAGGAGGATCAAGAGTTCAAGGCTAGCCTCAGCTACACAGAGAGTTCCAGATCGGCCTAGATTACATGAGGCCCTATCTCATAAAAGAAATCAACAAACAGAAGTCAAGGTCATGCTTTTGATGGTATTGCTAGACATTCAGTAGAGGAGGGTATTAGTATTCTATACTCAGAGACCAAAAAATAGCAGAATGCAAGAGATACAACAGAATCCAGGTTCTAGAAACAAAAACTTCCTTGCAAAGTCCCTCCATAGGTTCATTTCCCATCGAGCTCGGTTTTGTGTATGGATCTGCCTTGAAAACGTGTTTTAGAGACATATCATCCCCCAGTGACTTCAATGTCCCAGTCTCCAGCATCTTTGCAGCACTCAAAGTCTATTGTGTCAATAATCTGCATATTTAAGAGCCCCCGCGTGCTCGTTGAGAGGATGAATGGAGCTGGTACAGTCTACTGGGTCAAAAATCTGCTTTAAATAGTCTATATACACAGTCGGTTGAGTAAATAACAGCATTTTCCAAAAGCCCCTAAATATATAATAACATGATGAATTGCATGGGTTCCTGAAGTTGTAGCCTCGTTGCCGCCGATCAGGAAAATGATGCGCACTTTAACAAGCCACTTACAAATGATCTCATCGTTCCCAGACTCCGAGCAGGAGCTGTTTCTTGGCTCTATTTTTCATATGTAGAGGAAAGGCCCTGCCCCCTCACCATGGAGGCTTCAGTGTTTGCTCAGTATTATCCCGCCCAAATACACTGTTTGAATCCCTTTCTAGGGTGGGGAGTTGAAAAGGTGCTAAATGCCTCCCTCTCCAGTTGGGTTGGAAGTTTCTGCCATTACTCAGCTGGGTGTGACCAGAGAGTTAAGCTGGGTTTCAGACAGACAGAAAAACTGTGCTATTGAAATCAGTTAGAAGCCTTGATTTTGAGACTTCCCTCTGAGCCCACATTGCCCCGAGGATGGCTTCTTCTATGCCACTTCACCGAAACCCTGTTTGCTCACAAGCTGCTTTTATGTAGACCATGGTCCAACAGCACCACGTAGTAAGTGCCTCACACCTGTTGTTTTATGTAGCCTCACAACGCTCCTCTGGTGGCCATGTCTTCATTAGATATGGTTTCAGAAAAGAGAAATCTTAGGTGTCCAGAAGTTAAATAACTTTCCCATGACCACAGACCCAGAATCTGGCAGACTCCAGCTTTGAAGACAGCTTATTGATGGTACCCCAGAGCCAATGCCCTACTCAGCTGCACACTCAGCTCACCCTCACGTGCGTGCTGGCTTTCCAACTTTCCATATGCCCTGCTCCATGCTGGTGTGCACCATGGAATGGTGTGTGCTTTGGCTATTGTGTAATATATATTATCAGAAAAACTTTTCATTTTGAAAAAATACATTCAAATAACAGTGTTTATGGGAAAAAAATGTGGCTAGGATAGGCTACTTAAACAAATGTGTATCCAGAACATGACCAAGTAACTGCAAGTATAATAAAAGTAATGGTCCAGTTGATAACACCAGGCCAACTCATGACAAATAAAGAGATGTGTCAGAGGTTTCTGAAAAGCCTAGAAAACTCTTCCACGTATCCCAGATGCACCATCCTTAGGTATTTACCCAAAGGGTTCCAAGTCAACATAGCACAGAGGCGCTTACACATCACCGTTCACAATAGCTAAGTTATTGAGCGAACGTACATGCAGAACAAGAAAGAAGTGGGTAAAGAAAATGTGGCGTATTATACATATATGTGAGTTTTTCATCTGTATTGAATAAGGCTATGTTGTTCATAGGAAAATGATTGAAATGGGAGATTATCATATTATATCATATTAAATGGATTAAGTCAGTTTCAGGAAGACTAATGTATGTTGTCTCTTGTTTGTGGTGCCTATGTTTTGTATAGATACATAAGATCATGTATGTATGATCTGTGACAACTGTCCAAGGGGACGAAGGGGGCTAACAGGAGGAGGGCTGAGAACATGGGTTTGGCAGTGTGGGGAAATATGCCCAACATTCACTGTTACACTTGCATGAGGACCTAACATTTAAGAAGACATATCCTTGTAAGTAAAGAAATGATGGAAGTTGCATAGAGAGAGTTAAACTGGAGAGATGGTGGAATTATGACAGGTCAAAAGGCAGGAGAGGTGATGTAAGATCTCTGGGGCAGGGTGGGGGCAATTGATCAGTAAGTAAAGTGCTTGCTTTGTAAGCAAGAGGACCCGAGCTTGAGTCCCTAGCACCTGTGTCAAAGCCTGGAGCAGTGGTGTGCATCTGTAGCCCTCGCTCCTAGGGGTATGGAGAGGGAAGTAAGCAGGGAAAGGTGGCTCTCTGGAGCTCTGCCTAGCTGAACTGGTGAGCTGCATGTTCAGTGAGAGACCCTGTCTCAAAAACTAAAGTGGAGAGCAACAAAGGAGGACACCTGGCTTCAACCCCTGGTCATCACATTCAAGGGCACCTGGGTAGGTTCATGCATGCACATACACATGGACACACACACACACACACACACACACACACACACACACAGACTTCTGAGGCAGATTGGTCAACCTGAGCAAAGAGGAAGAGGATGGGGTGGGATGAGCCTTTTACTAACAAACTGATACTCTGCAGCTTGCTTGTTGGTGAACTTTGTGCTTGTTAATGTTACTGAACAATCATGCCTAGGGAGAAGTTAAAGGTGAATCAATGTGTTTATTCTCTTACTATGAATGGCCAATTTATCAATCAGGAATGAACTCATCTGCTGCACAGGAATGCAAACTGTAGCAGACCAGACTCTATTTTCTCTTTCATCCGTAAAGACCTTTCATGTTCAACTAACTCAGTTGCTAAAATCCTGGGCATCTCACCAGCACGATCTTAAATCTGAATTAATTACTCAAGCAAACCAACTTAAAGAGTATGGATCTAAACAGCTTCTAGATGACAGAATTGCATCTTGTGAAATCTCGTTATTGGAAGACATGAAGGAAGAGCTTCCCTTTAATTCTACTGTGTGACCAGAACAGTGGGAGACAGTGCATGTTTTAATACTAGAAATACTCTTCTTGAGATGGGTGATTTTACTTTTAGTTTATCTATCATCTATCTATCTATCTATCTATCTATCTATCTATCTATCTATCTATCTATTTATCTATTTATTTATTTATTATCTATCTATCTATCATCTATCTATCATCTATCTATCTATCTATCTATCTATCTATCTATCTATCTATCTATCTATCTATCTATCTATCTATCTATCTATCTATCTATCTATCTATCTATCTATCTATCTATCTATCTATCTATCTATCTATCTATCTATCTATCTATCTATCTATCTATCTATCTATCTATCTATCTATCTATCTATCTATCTATCTATCTATCTATCTATCTATCTATATCTATCTATCTATCTGGACAACACATGTTGATTAAACCAGAGTAACGAGCAGACCTATAGCCTCAAAGAGTTATAATTCAATGTCCTTACTTCTAGTTATTTTAAGACACATAGTGAATTATCGTTAACCGTGGTCACTCCACTGTGCTGCACGTCACTCTGCCTTTCTAAGTGGACTTTCATACTTGTTAACCAACAAGTGCCCTTCCTTACAGCCACGTCTTAGCACTCTTGGCAGTCAGATCATGCCAGTCCCTGCTCAAGACCCTCCAACAGCATCCATCTGACTCAGCTTTAAGAAGCCCAAGTTCAAGTCCTCGTTTTTGGAGGATGTTCAGTACTGACTTCCAGAGTGGCTGGACGAACGTACAGTCTGGCTAACAGTGTGTAAGCTTCCCTTTTCCTCCACGTCCTACCAGCATGCAGCAGTTTTGGATTTTTGGTTAAGAGCCATTCCGACTAGGGTAAGATAGAATCTCAAAAATCTCAGTCTAGTTTTGATTTGTGTTTCCCCCCTTGTGGTTCAAGAAACTGAACACTGTTTTCATTTATTTCCCAGTTGTGTGTACTCCTTTCGAGTGTCTGCTCATATCATTTGCCTGTTTATTGATGGGATCACTTGTTCTTTTCCTGTTAGTTTTTGTTAAGCTCTTTTTATATTCCGGATATTAACTTTCTGTTTAAGGAAGAAGAAGATGGGACAAGACAGGGTTATGGGGAGGACTGAAACCATCAAAGCATATAGGAATGTATAGAAATGTCACAGTGAAACCCATTAATCTGTAAAATTAAGTTAGTAACTGATTTTTAAAAAACCCAGCTTTCTCAACAGGGTCCTCAAGCTTCCCCTGTGTGCCCCTTAGCTGGCTGGTTTCTCTGCCTGGATATTTTGCTTTGATCCTACTGTCCTCTTTGCTCTTTCTCCAACAAGCAAGGGCACATCTGTCCCAGGCTCTGGGCCTGTCTCTTCCTTCTCCCATCCTTCTCGAGTCTGCTTAAACACAATTTTCTAGTGAACGTTGCTCCAGCACCTCATTTATCATTGCAACTGGTCTCTCTCTTTCCCAGCTCACTTAACCTGCTCTTTCTTCAGACATCATCCTTGCCAGCTTCTAACTTCCTTGACCTCCTCTCTACATCTAATTAGGATCTTTTTTTGTTCGTTTTTCTGCTCCAAAGAGTAGGTATCTTTGTCTAGTTGGCTCAGTCCTACATGTAAGCACATGCTCCTGATGCTGGCATTGAACACTAAAAAAAAACTTGGGTATTTTAAACTCCATAAAGTGAATGAAACTTACTCACTGTGATGGTTCGTTTGAATTATCAACTTGATACAATCTAGAATGACCTGGGAAGGGCGCCTCAGTGAGGGGTTGTTTACATTAGGTTGGCCTGTGGGCATGTCTGTGGGGGATTATCTTGATTAATGGGAAGACCTGCCCACTGTGGGTGGCACAGTTCTTCAGGCAAGGGATTCTGGGTTGTCTAAGGGGAAAGAAAGCAAGTTCAGCGCTAGCATGCATGCACTGATTCGTCTCGCTCTGCTTCCTGACTGTGGATGCAGGGCAGCTGCCTCAAGCTCCTGCCGCCTGACTTCCCACCACGATGGGCTGCACCTTGAACTGGGAGCCACAATAAACCCTTCCTCCCTTTGTCTGGGTATTTTATCATAGCAACAGTAAAAGAAACTAAGACACCCACTCAGAATTTTCTGGGGGTAGCCATGGCTTTTCACTTAAATCCTGTTCTCTAATAAAATGTATATTCTAGAAATAATCTTGCCTCATAGGTTTAAACTATATTATGGTTTAAATATGAAGCACTGGGGCTGGAGAGATGGCTCAGAGGTTAAGAGCACTGGCTACTCTTGCAGAGGACCCGGATTGAGTTCTCAGCACCCACATGGTGACTAACAACCATCTATAACTCCAGTTTCAGGGGAACAAGTGCCCTCTTCTGACCTCCTCAGGCATTGCACAACATGAGTGCACGTATATGCATGCAGAGAATACACACACACACACATACACACACACACACACACACATACACATAAAATAAAAATAATAAAATATTTTAAAAATATATGAAGCATCCTTCACTGGCTCACGTGTTGGAGCTTGGTTAGCAGCTAATGGGGTTCTGGGAAGTGGCTGGATCTATAGAGGTCTGACCTAACCAATGCATCACATGAAGTACCATTGGGAGGAGGGGTCTAGTTGGCAGAACTAGGCCACCTGTCCTGGAAAGGTGTATCTTGTTCACTCTGCTCCTTCCTCACTCTCGGCCTCCTGTCTGTCAGGACGTGAGTTTCTCATCACAGCCCCACCATGCTGCTCTGCCTCTCTACAACCCAGAAACACTGAAGCCAGCTCGCAATAGACTCAAATCTCCAAAATCATGAACCCAAACAAATCTTCCCTCCCTTGACTTGTTTCTTTCAGATATTTGATCACATAATGGAAATGTGACCAATGCAGTCCATAGGCCAGCCTCCTGCAGCCAGTCTGGTTCCATATCTAGGATTGCACATGAGAGGAGACAGACAGACAGACAGAAATACTAGTTAGAAAGGAGGGCATGGAACTTAGAATGGCCTAGCAGATGCACCTCTAGGTGTGCCCGTAAAGGTACCTCCCTTAACGGGACTTTTCCATTAAAAACAGAAGGGGTCCATTTTTTTTTGGCAGGGTTGGGTCCCCAACTTTACGTAGCTCCTGGGATGTAAATGATATAGAGTCAGGGTTATTAAATATTATTGCTAGAGTCCCTTAATCCAGGCCAATTGCCTGGAAGACAATTCCAGTATATATTCCTTCATTGCGTCCTTCTAAAGTCTCTGGTCTCTAGTCCCTAGTCCCAGGCCATAGGATACCTATGCTATGAACTCATTTTTCTTTGTGCTGAAACTCTCTGATAATGTCTGGATTTATACTGGAATATCTCTCTCTCTCTCTCTCTCTCTCTCTCTCTCTCTCTCCCCCCCCCCCTTCCACACCCAAAAACACCCCCGACACACATTTCA
>NW_008340140.1:3103337-3107643 GCF_000622305.1 Nannospalax galili
TCTCTCTCTCTCTCTCTCTCTCTCTCTCTCTCTCTCTCTCTCTTTCTCTCAGCAAGAACTGAGTCTACCTATTTGAAATATTACAGACATTTAGCCTTTGAGATGAAGAAGCCCTCACCTTTATCAGGATTAGTTAGTTGTGTGTTGTTAGGAAAGACCCTTCTTCTCGCATCTCAGTTTCACCCTCTGTAAAATGGGGATGGTCAGCGTGGCAGCCCTATATGGCCAAGCAGAGCACGCAATGAGAACCTAGCACAGTTCTTGCCCATTCTTTGTCTTTCTGCTTCTGCTTTTCCTTTCCAGTCTTGGAGTAAACTCTTTTCTCCAGAGGCCTTTCCTGGACCAGGTTAGGATCCCCTCTAATTCCCGTGGCTCACATCAAAGTGGCGACTGCATTACTTATTTTTGTCATTGCTGTCACAAATACCTGACAAAGCAACTTAAGGACCCAAAGGGTTCATTTTGGCTCATGGTTTGAGGGAACAGTCCATCATCCATCACAGAAGAGAAGCCTTCGCAATGGGAGCCAAGGACACTTTGCCTATACTAGGGAAGCAGAGAGAGATGAGTGCTGGCGGCCAGCTCACTTTGTCCTTTCTCTTGTCTGGGACCCCAGCCTATGGGATGGTGCCATCACATTCAGGATGATTCTTCCTTCTGCCGTTAAACTCTCTGGAAACACCCTTACCTACAGATCCAGAGCTGTGTCTCCCATGTGATTCTAAATCCCACCCGCTTGACAATGAAGATGAACCATCCCAGACACTAGACAATTGTATAATGCTTGATTTTGTTTCTTAAATACCACCTGAGTGGGACTTGGTGTATTGGGCTTTGATAATGGGATTTTTTTTTTTAGAGAGCTGGGAACATGGTCTACACTTTGAAAACATCATTTTACTGATTCCAAGACCCTTCTTTCACATTTACGCATCTCAGGAATGAGGGCAAATCTCACAATCGATGATATCTTAAAATGGCTGCCGGGGGAAGTTGGAAGCTAGTTCTGGAAATGTCTTAACTAATTTATTTTGCTTATCTTTCTGTTTTATATAAACACTGCATTATAAATCTTTTTAGAAATAAATCTAAAAAAGCCTTTCAATAAGTATAAAATAGAAATTCTCAGTGGAAAGAGAACAGTGTGTCATAGTTTAATTAGAAGCGTTATTCTTTCTCTGTGGTGCAGAATCTAAGTACCGCACGACTTACTGAACAACTTCTTAGATAAGAGTAAAATACAGTAATTGTTGGATGCATTAAAAAAGGTAAAAATGCTTGGCACAAAGAGAGTACTCAATAAATGATTGTGCTATTGTGATGGTCTTGCAGAGTATCCGGCTAATTCAGTATTTAAATGAACACTAACATTCTTGCTTAATTCAATAGGACTTTCAGAGAAGAAGGCCTTTTATATTTCACCTTAGAGGTGAGTCACAGGTAGGGAGGCAGTATGCGTCTTCCATATTTCCTGGCAGAGGTTGACAGAGCGTGAGTGAGGAGTAAGGACTGTCTGCCAGGTCTCCTTTCCTTTATGGGCTGGCTGGCTTTGTTTTTATTATTGATTTGATTCATTTTTTTCTATAGCCCAGGCTAGCCTGGAATTCACTATGTAGGGCAGACTGGCCTTGAACTCGTGGTGATCTGCCTTCCTTAGTTTTCCAAGCACTGGGATCATAGGCTTGAGTCATCACACTGCTTAAAGACTTCTTAAAGACTGTGAAAGGGGACTTCTGCTCAATAAATGCTCAATAAAAATGTGTTGTGTGATTAAGCACAGGTGTTGCTATGGTTATGGCTACCCACTCAAACCCCTTCTCCAGTGTACTGTGCTTTGTTTCTAACTTCTTGAGGGACAGCACTGGTCACTGTGCCCCAAACTTAAGTCCTCTTCACAACCCGTGGCTTATTGCCCCATCTCTGGGCGTGACCTTTCAGTACCAGTGCTGGCTTTGTAGACAATCGGGGAGGACTAGCTCTACCATAAGAAAGTCAAATCCATAAGAAAGTTAATCACTTTCTTACACAGTGCCTCTGGAGGGGCATCTGGAATGATGTGCAAGTGGAGTTAGTTAGAAAGGCATCCAGTGATTTGTGGACATGGGATGTCAGGAATGCCCTTCTCTCCTCCTTCCCGTCATCAAGTGAGTGATGTCCTCTCAATTGTTTATGCTGTTTTAGTCAAACGTAAATAGACTGCAGACAAGTCTGGCTGAAGGCTGAAAATCAGCTCCTTCAACCCAGCATCCACCGATGGTGGAGACAGACTGAAGTTGCCATGATTTCGGTTTCTTTGATGGCACCTCCTTCCCTCATGGAAGAGAGTAAAGCAGGTACAACTGCCGGCTCCTCTGTGCTAGAGAACGGCGGAGCCAGGGGCTTTCAAAGCTGTGATTATAGGGCTGGAGAGAGGGCTAAGCAGTTAGGAGCACTGGCTGCTCTTGCAGAGAACCTAGGTTTGAATCTCAGCACCCACATGGCAGCTAACAACCATCCATAACTCCAGTTCCAGGGGATTCAATGCCTTCTTCTGACTTCCATGGGCATGCAGGACATGGGTATACTTATAAACACATAAAACAAAAATAATAAAATATTTAAACAATGAAAAAGTGATTTATTTTGAATTTCTATGGCCAATTTATTTTTCCTATCCATGGCTGTTTTGAGGAATTTGAAGCTACCTTTTCCTGTTTTGTTTGTTTGCGACAGGGTCTCATGTAGCCCAGGCCAGCTCTGAACTCACTATCTAGCTGAGGATGACCTTGAACTCCTGATCCTCCTGCCTCTGCCTCTCAGGCAAGGCTATAGGCATACATCAAGTTACAAGTATTTTTTTCTTTAATTGATTTTGTTTCTTTTCCTGTCCCTGACATCAGCTTTCCCTCCCTTTAGCCCGTTTCACTTGTTTGTTTGAGACAGCGTCTCCCTATGTAGTTCAGGTTGGCCTCCAATTCTTGGTTGTCCTGCCTCAGTCTCGCAGTGCTGGGGCGCCAGGGGGAGTCCCATCATGTCTGGCCCCTTTTAGTCTGTTGGCAGTGTTCCCCCAGGCTTCTGCTGCAGCTCCTGCTCGAGTTCCTGTCCTGACTGTCCTCAGTGATGGACTGTGACCTGGAAGTAGGAGCCAAATAGACCCTTTCCTCTCCAAATTGCTTTGGGCCAGAGTGCTTTATCACAGTGACAGAGAGCAAACTATAAGAATCCTGAAAGTTTCATTCTTTAGTGCATTGGTAGTTTGTTTCCTGTTTCTAGAGGTTTCTAAGCACCGATAGTGCCTGGACTCTCAGATCTGTGCCAAACCATCAATCTGGAAATGATTAGGCTGGGCTGGGCTGAGGAGGCTGCTCCGTGGATAAAGAAAACTTGCCTCTCAAGCTGGAGGACTGGATTTGGATCCCCAGAAGTGGAGATGGCAGTCCAGCTCTTAATTCCAGTGCTCAGGAGACTGAGATGTGGGGTAGGTGATTTCCAGAGTGAGCTGGCCAGCTAGACTAGGCAAACCACTGAGCTCTGGGTTCAGTGATAGGCACTGCCTCAGTAGATAAAGTGGAAGGCAATCAAGAAAGACATTCTACATCAACCACTGGCCTCCACATGCACACACACATGTGCATCCATAAATATGCAAACACATGCAAAAAAAGCAAAACTATGCTGTGAGATGCTGATCTGGGGGGTCACCCATCGTCACGTCACCTGGAGCAATTGATATTTTTGTATTGGAGAGGAGACAAACTTTGGGATGCTTAGAGCTCAGGTCCTCTACCAGAAGGGGCAGTTTTATCCCCCATCCCTTGGGATCTGTGGCAATGTGATATGTGCCATCTAGCTGTCACCATGGGGAGAGGGCTGCTTCTGGCATCTAAGGTCAGGGCAAGCTGCTGAGCATCCTACCAACATAGCTCCCCACAGCGTACGAGCACCAGACCAACCTTGTCAGCCGTGTCAAGGTTGAGACACCCGCTTTAGAGACCATCTGACTGTTATCAGGCAGATCCACAACAAATATGAATGCTGGTCTCCAGTGTTGTAAAGTTTAACCCAGTTTTGGGTGTATTTGAAATGATTTTCTCATTTTCTCATCCATTTGTAGATGTTGGAGGGAAGTGTTTCGTGCAGGCAAGTTCTTGAAATACAGAATTCTAGTGAAACTTCGAAAAAACAAGCTTCTACTCTCTCTCTCTCTCTCTCTCTCTCTCTGAAGTCTTATTAACAACACAGTGATGTTTTGCTAACACACTACAAGAACTTACAAACTACAAGGTAAAGACAAAAGGTCAAAATGAAAATGCAATTTCCAAACCTG
>NW_008340140.1:3107867-3111289 GCF_000622305.1 Nannospalax galili
TATGTGTGTCTTTTACAGGACAGCATCACCTCTGTATCAAATTATCTGAAGCAATAGGAACAACTAATCCAAAAGGAAATATTTGTAATTATAAATATCAGTACTTTACTGGGTACCTGGGACCAACTGATGTGTTTTGAGAAAATAGACATCTTTGAGAATTTGATAGTTCTGATGGCATCCAGATCCCTCCCCTGTCTCTAACCCCATCCCTTATCCCCAGACTTCATGCCCTCTATTTTTCTTTTTGTAAAGGTCTATTGAGTATGTTCCCCAAATGCTCTTGGGTGAGTGAGGGTCCATCCCTTGTAAACACTTTAAAAAAACCTAACTCTTGGGCTGAAGAGATGGCTCAGTGGTTAAGAACACTGGCTGTTCCTGCAGAAGACCCAGGTTTGGATCCCAGCACCCACATAGCAGCTAACAACTGTCTATAACTCCAGTTCCAGGGGATCTGACACCCTCTTCTGACCTCCATGAGCACTGCATGACACAGGTGCATTTAAACACATGCCAGCAATATATGCATACACATAAAATAAAAATAATTAGAAAAAAAACCCCAAACTCTCAACGTAACAGAAGGTTTTAAGAGTCAGGGTATCAGTTACTCCTGTTGGGTAGTAGTCACTGGAAGACACCCAAAGGGATCTTCTTGGGTTCTGACAATATCCTGTTTCTTGATTTGTGTGGCATTTACACTTTTGTGTAAATGTGGTATTTGTGTGGTATTTAGTCTATGAAAATTCACCAGCTTAGCTGTTTATGGTGTGCATAATTTTCAATCTAAATTGAAAAAATAAATAAAAATAATAAAACCTTATTTAACTTAAAAAAGAAAATAAATATTATAAGAAACCTTTGAACCTTTAGCTTGTTAAAAAGAAGAAAAGAGAAGAAAAGAAGGAAATGAGGGAAAATCTTGTCACAGACTCAGATCCTTTGAAGTCACTACGGATCTAGGACTGAACAGATCCATTCAAGTTCAACTAACATCAGACAAACGTTCAGTGTATCACAGGAAGCCACAAAAGCAAGAATTTCATCAATATTTCACAACAGCCTCGGGGAAACCGTAGACTGCAGTGCTGTAGGGCAGCTAATGGAGTTACACACAAGGGTTTTGTACATTTAAAATAAGCAGCTCCCGACAAAAAATTACCCTTCGGTTTGATAGAAACTGTATAAAACTGCAGATGGGAAACAATTAAACCGCTTGCCACATTCATCTGTGTCGCTCTGATAGGCCATTTACTAGCAGGTATGACTGTATGCATGTGTTCTCCTCCCCCTCAGGAAGGCAATAATAAAGATTAACATTTATTGAAGGGAATATAAAATATAGCACAGTCGAATGAATAATTAAAGGCAGTTTTGAAGAGCGCTTGCCACCGTGTGCCCATGAAGCCTTTTCCACAGTCACAAAATATGTTCATATAAAATATAATTATAAGTAGACAGAGGCTACAAGGGAGACCCACTGACCCTTGTTTGTTTTGATCTTAAAAAACAACTTTGAAGTGTTTCCTAGGAATGTGCTGCTTACCCTGGCTCTCATACATATATTATATGGTGCATGGGGCGCCTGGCATTCTCTTTGGGAAGGTTTACAGGATGCCTGGAGCTTGCAAAATCCTATTCAATAAGCTGATGTAAGATCAGCACTTTCTCCTCCAAAGTCAAGTTCTGCATATGAAAGCAAATTGCATTTTCTAAACTGATAGATCTGTGACCCCCAAACTTTCCTAATCCTTGGGGCTTCAATTCCTTCCCCCAACAACCATGCTATAATTTTTAAAATTTCACCTGAGGAGTCAGATACCTTAAAATTTAAATCCCAGCAGGGGTGATTTTCACATGGGTCTATCTACAAGCACCTTTGTCTGGGATGATGATGCAAGAATGGGGGGTGGGGGGTGGGGGCATGCTGTGGCATCTAGTGGAGAGGTCAGGGAGGCTGATGAGCCCTTCACTGCGCACACAGGAACACCCACCACAAAGAATTCTCCAGAGCCCAATGTCAGGGCTGCTGAGGGCTAAAATTCCTATTGTAAAGGAACCATTTGGACACCAGAGCCTTGCTAAATAATCACAATACTCCTGTTAATACAAGGCCCCAATTTGCTAGCCGCTCACTGCTTTTCATACATCTCTTGAGTTGCTTCTATGCTCACAATGCTGAGTCCTTTACAGAGCCAGGATTTGTCAAGGCTGCCTACCACCGGCTCCAGAAAAGAGATGAATCCATACCTCCGTACTGAGTGAGCAGACAGTCCATGACAGCTCCTGCCTACTGAGCCCATAACAGGTGGGAGGAGGTTTGCATATGATGCCCCAGTTGACCTTTATAGGAACTTGGCAGGGGAATAGTTAAAGTATCTTAGTTTGTTTTTTTTTTTTAAACATATAAGGGGATATTGCCCAAGACCATTGTCAGAACAGGGCAAACACTAGAACTGTCCCCAAGCTCTCATGGACCTGGGCTTATTTGCATTTAAGTTAGGAGTGTGTGATATATGAGTGTGTGTTTGTATGTTTGTACCAGAGGTGGCAGTGTGCAAATACCACTTTCCACTCTCATCTACAAGGGAAAAAAAAAGGATGATTCGGGGTGGAGGTAAGGGAGGAGGAGAGCACACCTCACTTTATAGAGGTTTGAAAGTTATTGTTATTGTTATTATTTCTGACCCAGGACCATTGTATGCTAGGAAAGTGTCCTGCCCCTGAGCTACATCCCCAGCCAGAAGGTCCCCAAAGTTGAAGATAGAGAAAACCTGTCAGACAGCTGGGGCAGAAAACTAACTTCTCTGGTTTGGGTCGTTTTGTTTGATCAGTTTGTTTGCTTTTGGAGGGAGAATACTAATGGTGTGGGGAGAGAAACAGACGGTGCTGCACAGGACAGGTAAGGATGAAGTTAGGGGAGGGGGGAAGGAGGGAGGGAAAGGGAGGGGGGAGAGAAAGAGGAGAAAGAGAGGGAGAGAGAGAGGGAGAGAGAGCGGGAGAGAGAGAGAGAGAGAGAGAGAGAGAGACTGGCAATTAGTTTATAAGGTGGTTGTACAACTACATTCTCACCTTCAGAATGTGAGCGTCTGACTCCTTCAGGGGCCTGCTGACACCTGTATGATCATGCTTGACACTGAAGTCACCACAATAGTGTATAGTGGGGTCTTATTGGCTTTTTATGTTTTTATTTCATTTTTTATGTGTTATGAGTGTTTGCTTGTATATATGTAAGTGCACCCATGCCATGAAATGCCCGTGGAGGCTAGAAGAGGGCATCACATTCCCTGGACCTAGAGTTTGGGATGGTTGTTAGCTGCCAAATGGGTGCCAGGAATCAAACCCAGATCCTCTGGAAGAACAGCAAGTGTTCTTAACCACTGAGCAATCTCTCTAGTCCCCTGAGATTTATTTTTATAACA
>NW_008340140.1:3111545-3114202 GCF_000622305.1 Nannospalax galili
AAGATGGAGAGCTCAGTGCAGGACCTACACAGAGGAGAGAGAGGGAGAGAGGGAGAGAGAGGGAGAGAGAGGGAGAGAGAGAGGAGAGAGAAGAGAGAGGGAGAGAGGGAGAGAGGAGAGAGAGAGAGGGAGAGAGGAGAGAGAGAGGGAGAGAGAAGAGAGAAGAGATAGGGAGAGAGGGCCACTGTTCATCCTATGAGTCGCCAATGGACAGTCAATTATCCCTAGGTTAAGGAGAAATGTGTGGTTTGCCTCTGTGCGTGTGGAGTTGGAAAGGTCTTAGGAGTGATGGGCACTGTAACAGGCTGCAGAGCCCTTGCCGAGAGAGGGAGAGAGGAGAGAGAGAGGGAGAGAGAAGAGAGAAGAGATAGGGAGAGAGGGCCACTGTTCATCCTATGAGTCGCCAATGGACAGTCAATTATCCCTAGGTTAAGGAGAAATGTGTGGTTTGCCTCTGTGCGTGTGGAGTTGGAAAGGTCTTAGGAGTGATGGGCACTGTAACAGGCTGCAGAGCCCTTGCCCTATCTGAAAGTAACACATTCAAATGCATTAACGCTTTGCAGGCCAACCAGAAGAAGTCAGTTTCACTTAGCCTGGAAGCCTTCTATCTTACATCCTTCCTGGTATTATACTTGTGCACATGCGCATGTGTGTGTGTGTTTGTGTGTGTGTGTATGTGTGCGCGCATGTGCGTGTGTAAGCATGTGTGTGAGTGCGTGAACACACACATATATATGTTCTACATGTTCTATATATATATATATATATTTTCATGTCATATATGTGCTCTTTCTTACATGTTATGATCTTGAAGAATTACATGTACTTTGTTTATTTTGAGACAGGGTCTCCCTGTAGCCCCAGCTGGCCTGGAACTCACTATATAGACCAGGCTGGCCTCAATCTCACAAAGTTCCACTTGCCTCTGCCTCCTGAGTGCTGGGATTAAAAGCGTGTGCCACCTCGCCTAGCTCAAGAATTACATGTATTTTTATGTAGGTATGAATATACTGTAAGCACTATTGGTAATGAAACATTTCCCCTACATTCCAAATAATATAAAATCATGTCTAAGCCCGTTCTCTCTTCCTCTGTTACAGTTAGTTATTGGAGTGGCAACCAGCCTACTTTCCCTTTTGTTAAACATTTCTTTGGTGGTTCTTGCAACATTATGGAAGTGGGTTGAAGTCTCACTTCTTCTAGGGCCCATGTTATGTAACTTTAAGGAAGCTGCTTGATTTTTCCGAGTTTCTGCTCTAAAGAGTCACTGTAATAGTGCTGTGAAGATTTGGGTAATTAAATGATATGAGTCCATAAAATCCTTGCCGTCTCTGCAGTGCTGAACCAATGTGTGTCTATAGGAATGTTAGTATTCCTCTTTCCCTAGCATTGGGGTGAGGTTACCTTGAAGGTGCTGGCCTTCCAATTGCCGTTAACCTTCATCAGGATTCAGTTCTTTGCATTAATGGGTCAATCAATCCATTACTCAATATTTATTGAAATCCTACTATGTACAAGACCCCAGGGAGCTGTGATGGGTCCCATCAATACATGTACATGCTGCAGGACAATTAGCAAAGGTAGTTCGACTTGACCTCTGGTTGGTTTCATAACTGAATGGGCCCTAAGCAAGAGAGAAGGTGAGTGGAAAGATAAAGAGAAGAGAATGCAGAGTCGGTGGTTTCTTCTGACCCCCAAAGGTAAGAAGAAGAAATACATTTAAGTCAGGGGTTGGTAACCGATGGCCTACAGGCCAAAGCAGACCCCCGGCTTATTTTCATTAATATAATTGTGTCAGATCCAGATGTGGCATACATCCTTCATCCCAGCACTTGGGAGGCAGAGACAAAAGCATCTCTGTGAGATCCAAACCATTCTGATCTACATGGGAAGTTCTAGGCCAGCCAGGGCTACATAATGAGGCCTTGTCTCAAAAAAAAAAAAGGATTAGATTGCAGCTGTGACTGATCCCTGCTGTGGCTGATTTTGCGACTGTCAAAGAGCTTGGGATTTGCAACCCAAGTCATGCAGTTTGTAGAGCCAAATACATTTATTCACTGATGATGTTCTGTAAGTTTGATGACAATCACTATTTGAGTATGGAATAGCCCTGTCCCCTCCCAGCTCATGTATTAAATGTTTGGTCCTAGACGGTGGACTATTTTGGAAGGTGGTGGAAACTAGAGGAGAGAAGGTGGGTATCTTTGAATGCTTTACTGGTCCCATGCTCTCTTTTGCTTCCTGGCTGCCATGATGTGACCTGCTCTGCAACACATTCCCACCAAGATGGACGGACACCCCAGAAACAGTGGGCACAAATGAACAATTCCTCCCTTTAATTGTTGTTTCTCAGATACTTAAAGCTAACTAACAGACACACTGCCATTTAAGCCACCCCAAGGATAATTCTTTCCAGTTTTTATAAAACTAGGCCCACAAAATCCCAACAACCAGTATTCACATGTATTCTAATGTCAGGACTTCAGATAACACCGTAAAATAAGAAATACCACAAACCACAAGGTATGGCTGCATTCTGATACATTTATTATTATTATTATTATTATTATTATATTATTTATCAAAATAAGTCATGGGTTATAGTGAGGCAACCTGCCTCCAGTTACTCCGCCAATGTGACTTAATACTGCTTCTGC
>NW_008340140.1:3114613-3120677 GCF_000622305.1 Nannospalax galili
TGCATTCTGATACATTTATTATTATTATTATTATTATTATTATTATTATATTATTTATCAAAATAAGTCATGGGTTATAGTGAGGCAACCTGCCTCCAGTTACTCAGCCACTGTGACTTAATCCTGCTTCTGCCTCATTCCAGAGCCGGCCTACCTAATCATCATGTTTGAATTTTCCAAACTTCAGCCTCTTCTGTGCCACCCCATAATACACTTTCATATTCACACACCCCTAGTAGTCTACGCTAACATTTTTCCTTTGGATAATGGATTATCATGGTGCTTGTTCTTTTAGCTTCCTCTTGAGAAATTATATTCAAAACACTTCGGGTGTGATGTGCTTGTCATATGTATTTTTAAACTATCCCTCTTGAGAGAGTTGTAGTTTCACATGCAGTTTTAAGAGCGAGTGCAGAGGGAACCTGTGTACCCTCTAACTATTCTCCTCCAAGGGCATCATCTTCCATAAGCAAAAGTCAAATCACAACCAGGAAAAGGACATGATACTGTCTGCTGACCTGCTCACAGTTCACTGGCTCTCCTGTACTTTTGTAGATCTATTTAGTACTTCATAATTTGATCCTGCATGTAGACTCATGGGATCCTTACACAGCCAAGTGTAGAACAGCTCCTTCAGTGGAGATCCTGATGTTACCCTGTTACAGCCACAGCCACCTGCCTTCCTCCTCCTTCCTTCCTTCTAGAAACCCTTAGTCTTTCCATTCCAATACTTTTGACATGACAAGAAAGTTCTAGAAATGGAGTGGGTGAACTTTTGAGCATGTAGATTTTTTTAAATGATGGGTTTTCTTCACCTTATTCACAAGTACTCTATATATGTATGTATATAGTCTTGTTTTTAATTTTTTTGATTTATTTATTTTTATTTTATGTGTATAAGATGTATGAGATGCATGTATGTACATGTATCTGTGTCATGCAGTGCCCACAAAGGACAGAAGAAGGCATCAAATCCCCTGTAACTGGAGTGACAGATGGCTGTTCGCTGCCTTGTGGGTGCTGAAATTATGACCCGAGTCTTCTATAAGAGCAGCCAGTGTTCTTAACCACTGAGCCATCTTTCTAGCCCAGTATATATGTTCCTGTTTTTTTTTTTTTTTAAAGTTTGTTTGCTTTGAGACACATTTACACATAGCTTTAGGTATTCTGGAACTTACTACATAATAGACCAGGCTGGCCTTGAACTCATAACAATCTTGTTGCCTCTGCTTCCAGAGAATTGGGATTATTGGTATGTGACACCATGTATAGCACCTCACCTTGTAGCTCACAATAGCCTGGAATTCACTCTGTAGCCCAAGCAAGAATGTGAGACTTACAACCCTTAGGGCTGGAGAGCTGGCATGGCTGTGAAATGCTCAGGCTCACAACCAAAAAGATTTAGATTTTTTTTTTAAGTGCTGTCCCGCCTGAGTCCCACCACCCCACACATAGATTTTTTTTTAAGAGCAAGATTTAGATTTTTTTTTTAAAGATAGAAGTATTTGTTCATGTTAAAATGATCTTGAGGGCTACCAGTGGTACCTATGTCACAATTCAGAAAGTCGGGCACAGCTGAAATGTCTGGTAGACAGATAGTAGAGTGTGCAGAAACACATCAATTGTCTCTACATAAGTGCTCCGGACTAATAAATATCTCTAGGTCAACACTTCCTAGAAGAAATCTGCGTGGTGATGCTGAGTTTTGTCCACCTGCCATTGGCTCCTGTGGCCACCATGTGACTTGTTTGAAGGAACGATTTTACCCATTTTACCCCATTTTAGTTGATTCAAATTTTATTTAAATGGCTTCTTTACTAGACAATGCTGCTCAAGATATTAAGAGAAAACAAAACAAAACAAAAAAATTAAAAAAATAAATTTCTTACTTTCCTACATTCCATTTCATCACCACAAAGACAACCTACTAAGTAGATAGGAAATCAGCTTACATAGTCCTCTAACGTACTTATCAGATTGACTCCCACCATCCTTATATGTTTGCCAACTTCCGTATTAGCTCTTAGTTCTCTTTTGTTGATTGTGGACCTTGGGCCAAGCATTGCATCATGGGTTAACATTCACAGAAAGCTTAGGCAGTCAGGTCCCATGGCTCCTGCTGGTTAAGTGACGGTGTCCCTGAGAACATAGGGCGAATGATCCACCAGTGCCCTTGCCAGCAGTCACTCACAAACGAAGGCACATTTCACACGTGGTATTCTGAAATTTGGGAAGGGCATAAAAAGTCCTTTGGATGTCAAGGGGCTTGGAGAGAGAGGCACACCTTCCTCAGGAAGACCCACGACTCATGCACCTACTGGACGGAATATTGATGAACCTTTGGTGATTAATTGAACTGGCATTTTTTTCTTTTCCAAAGTTTTAAACATTTATTTGTGTGTGTGTCTGTGTGTGTGTATGTGTGTGTGTGTCCGTGTGTGTGTGTCTCTGTGTGTGTGAATGCAGGCATGCACCTGTCACAACACATGTGGAAATCAGAGGATAACCCCAGGGTACTGGCCCTCGCCCTCTCCTATGAGATGGGGCCTGTTGTCAGGCTGGCTGGCCCACAAGCTTCCAGTGAGTCTTCTATGCCTGCCTCTCATCTCCCTCTAGGCGGGCACCAAGATGACAGGAGCATGTGCTACTATATATAAGGCTTCTGAAAATGCCAACTTGGTTCATCAGGCCCACGTGGTAAGAGCTTTACCCACTAAGCCACCTCCTCAGCCCTGGTCTTGCTCTTGAACTGAGTTTGCACCTCTGGTCTGGGACAAGGTGTGCTCTTGACAACTGAACATTCTGGAGAGGTGAGAACACTGAGATTTTAAAGGTTGCTGGCAGGCAGTCTCAGTGGGGTTAAAATAGCAATGGAAGCTTTTGGTATATGGAAGCTGACTTCTAGAGTCATTTGGCAGAAGTTGTAAAATCTGTGGGAGGTGGATGAACTTGACTGCTTGGAAATATTTGCTTAAAGTCAAACATTTTCCTGGAAATTGGAAGAACCATCAGTTTCCTCCTGTTTCTTGTTGTCTAGATGTTCTGGTGGCACAGTCTAGCATTTGACGGTAAGCTATCTGCATGCTTAGGGACACAGATGCCTCCAAGCACACTGGCCCCATGAAGGTCACTACCCTGGTCACTCTCTTACTTTGCCTAACTTCACACATCTGTAAGACATTAGCAGTTGCAAGAGGTTGATATGATGGTTTGTGAGTAATCTGGATGAACTATAGTGCAAACCCAGTAAAGTATTATAATTTTAAATGTGTCCAGAAAATAATTGAAATTCTGGCTTAGCTTCATCATAATGCAAACTGCTGGGTGTATTTAACAGCTGACTGGCTTAGCGTGAATATTGCTTTAGAAATGGGGTCATATTGTTTTTACGGAACAATATTGCTCTCCAAGACGTTTAGGAGCAGCGCAAAAGCAAGTGATTGTGTGGGTACTTTTAACCTTTCCATCTCTTTCTGTGCTTACTATTGTGATTTAGGTGTTTGGTGTTGTTTGGAAGAACACACAGGAGGGGTTGGCATTTAAAGCAGACCTGGGAATGAACCTGTGGCCACTGGATTCTTCTTCCTTCTTTGTTATGACTCAGGTTCAAAATCTCTGCTCTCTACCAGTTCAAGATGTCACAAATAGATGTTCCACGTAGGTAGTCCCTGTAGATATCTATATAATTATTTGTGTGTGTGTGCGTGTGCGTGTGTGTGTGTGCACATGCAAGCATGTGTGCACTTTGACCGTGTAATGCACTTGTGGAAGCCAGAGGTCAACATAGGGTGACTTTGTGTATTACCCTCTGTCTTAATTTTATTTTATTTTTTTGAGACAGGGTCTATCACTGGACCTGGAGCTCGCCGTTTTGGCTATGCTAATTGGCCAATGAGCTCCAGGAATTCCCTGTCTCTATCCTTCCAGTGCTGGGATTACAGATATACACACCTGACTTATTAAGGTGGGTGCTAGGAATCGAACTCAGGTCCTCGTGCTTGCTTAACAGGCACTTTACCAACTAAACTGTGTTTCTACCCTATTTATTTTCAAATGTAGTTTCCATCATTGAAAAAAAAATGGAGGTGTCACATGAAAATCCAGGTTTGTGTTTATTAATCTGAGGGTTTGATAGCACTGGATCTGCATTCAGGTGATGGTCCCCAGGGTGGGGTACCTGTTGTCACCTTGAGATGGAGAAAGAATGCCTCACAAGTTTTCTCCTGGATGGCTGTATTTACTTTTTTCCTCAATAATTTGAGCTTTGGGGTCCTGGAACCCAATATCATTTTGCTAGTCTGTCACTTATAAGGCACTGATCATGCCCCATATATCGGGGGCAAATAGTCACAGCATCTTACAGTGGTTGGCAGTTAAAGGATCACACAGGGAATACTAGGCTTTGTGGACTTGGTCACAGTTGCTCAAATCTGTGGCCATAGCTTGACAGTAGCCATGGACCATGTGAAAATGATAGTCATCGCTGCCTTCCAGTAAAACTTTACTAATAAAACAGGCTGGTCCATGGGCCACCTCTGACATAGGAGGGAAAACAAAAGCCAGCTAACCAACCAAGCTGAACCTTTTATAGGAACCCTGTTGAGGGATTTTTCACGTCAATAGAGAGCTTGCAGTAAGGAAAATCCTCTTAGCACATTACACATATGTGTATATACATGTACTGAACTTATTTCCTGGCCTTGTTATCCCAAAATATGCATGAACCTGTGATAGTGACTTGTTCCTATTATCACAACCAAAGACTTTCCTCCAGGAAAAAATAGGAGAATTTAAGATCTGGCTAACACCAGTGGTCATTTGGATAAGTACGCACTTCTACTAAGAATGAGCCATCTTCGGCTCAGCAGGAGGCAAGGCTGAGCTACCCCAGCTCATGTTAGAGGAGGTGGTTTTATGGTGTCCTCAGCTTTCTAAGTTGTGTGGATGTGAACTTTGTGTCCACCTTGACTATCTTCTGAGCATCACTTAATGGATACTTAGTCCCCCTTTTAAAACCCGTAAGTCACAACTAGACCAGAGGGTATCCACCTAGTACCTTTGGGTTAATTCTGAGTCCACGTGCATACCTAACTTGGCCTGGAGGATTTAAAAATAAAATACGAATTAGTTATAGTCAGAGGCTCTCAGTAAAACAAATGAGAATTTTGGGTTTCGTTGAGGAATTGGAGACTTGGCGGTATTGGATGAACGCAGCTCCTTGTTTGACATTATGAGTTCATTACTAGGTGGACTGCCTACTTATTTTCATCACTGTGACAAAAACAAGTTAAAGGAGGAAAGATCAGTTTTAGCTCCCGGTGTCAGAGGACCGAGGCTTGTTGCTCCACGTACATGGCAGAGCATCTTAGTGGCAAAGTGTGTGACAGAGGCTGCTCACTCAAGGCAGTCAAGAAGCGGAGAGAGGGGAGAATACAGAAAGAGCAGGGGCACGTCAGCACTCATGCTCTGGTGCTGCTTTCCCCCAGGGAGGACTCACCACCCACTTTTCACCAGCACCTCACAATGTCATCACATTGAACACTGATGAAAGGATTAACCTATCCATTAGGTCACAGCCCTAAGGATCCATCACTTCCCAGATGCCCATCAGCTGACAACCAAGTCTCCCGTACATGAGACTATGGGGGACATTTCATATTCTAACTATCACATCCACTTGATTCACCTACATGGGTTATGTGTCCTGATAAGCCTCTGTAGATGTGATGCATGGGCCTGGCCATGTGCCCAGTCTCCTTCAGAATTCAACTTCTAGAAAACCATTCAAATAAGACACCAGTCAAGAATCGCCAATCTACGTCTTTCAAGTTTTGTCGACTCAAGATGAGTAACTATAATGATCTGCTCATTAGAATTTTATTTCTGACTGACTATGGTTTAGATCAAAATGGAAAATGAATGAGAAAACGAGATGCCCATTTCCTTTCAGCCCTTCCTGAATGAAGTAGAATAAGGGAGTACCAGCAGTTGGTTTGTGTTTGACGGTGGTCAGAGTCACGAATTGTATTTCTACTTGCTCACTTAAGATTGTTTCTTATATTTA
>NW_008340140.1:3120710-3131399 GCF_000622305.1 Nannospalax galili
TGTGAGATCGAGGCCAGCCTGGTCTACATAGTGAATTTCGGGTCAGCTGGGGTTAGAGGGAGACCTGTCTCATAACAACATCAAACAAAACTCCATAGGTGGGGTGGCCCTAAAGATGACTCAGCTGGTAAAGGTATTTGCTACCAAACCTGCGGACCTGAGTTTGATACTGGGACTCACATGGTGGGAAAAAAGAACTGGCGCCTTGAAGATGTCTCCTGACACTTCACACCGTGGTATGCATGCACCCCCATCCCCACAGTAAATAAATACATGTAAAAAGAAATTTAAAGTCACGGAGACAAGCATACAGATCGATGAGACAGCAGCCTTTCCTGGAGGAAGAATCCATAGCATTTTAAATAGATTTTCTGTTTACCTGGAAACCTTGGGCCAATAGAGAAATGAGGTTGGTCTTCTGTTGAAAATCTGAGAAAGGGTGTCTGAGGAAGGGTCCAGAAAAAGTTTCTTTCACCATAAAGAGCTTCCCTGTGGCAAAGAGCTAGGTGTCCACTCTGCAGCCTGGGCTGAGCAACGTGCACTCTGGCTCTCAAAGCTCAGGCTTGCCTTGAGTTTGCTGATTCGTTAAACTGACCTGATTGAGTTGTCACTATGTAGTCCCCATTACTGGACTAACATACATCAGACTGTCTAAAAGGGGTGTCTAAACTGGAGTGGAGGAGAATCGGGTGCTAAGCAGGGATCAGGGGAGTCCTAGTTAATGATGTTAGAGTACGCTTCGCTCCATAAAGAAAGCAACTCTCTTCCTTTGTTTTATTGAAGAGTCTTCAATCTGTCTTCTCACTTTTCAGAGGACACACTTTTTTATCTCCTTCTTTCCCTTTTCTCTGATTTTCTGGCATTTGGAGACATGATCTTATTCTGCAGTTTGGGCTCGCTTAGAATTCAGGATTCTCCTGCCTCAGCCTCTATGTTTCTGAGATTACAGACTTGCACGTCCAACATCCAGCTCATTCCTTTACTAAAAAGAGAGACACAAAACAATATAAATAGGTAGTGATGTGTGGCCTTAGGGAGGGAACAGAAATGGTAGGTTCAAAAAAGTAGGTGCTGAGGGGAATGGCTGGGTGCATGTCCCATGGGAAGGAAGAAGGGGCCACAGCCCCACTCCAGCAATCTTACCACACTCAAACATAGAGTTAATATGACAGAGTTTTGGATTTTGCAAAAGAACATTTTGCAAATTTGGCTGTTTGTGCAAACCCTCCTGGTCGTCAACTATTGTAGCAGCGCCAGTTTCATTATCATTAATATTATTATCTTGTTGTTTATCTCGTTTAAAAAAAAACTTTTTGCATGTACATGTGTGTGGATTGTGTGTGTGTGCACATGTGTGCATGCGTGTGTATCTGTGTTTGCATGTGTTGGTATACTTGTGTGTGTGGGTGCATGTGTATGCTCCTGAGCACTAGGATTACAGAGGCAGGCTGTACTGCCCAGCATTTACACAGTCATTGGGCTTCTAAACTCTGCTCCTCACGATGGTGCGTGTACAGCAAGCACTTTACCCACTGAGCCATTTTCCCAGCCCACCCATTTCTTTTAAAAACATGCATTCTGGAAATCTGAACTCAGGACCTCACACTTGCAAGGCAAGAAATTTGCTCACTTAGTCAAGTTCCCAGTTTCATTACCTAGTGCTTTATGTGGGTCAAACTGAGTAACGCTGCGGGCCGTGGGCAATTGTCCCTTTACCAAGTGCTCTAAAGTTTCATCTTTCTTAACTCATGTGAGTATTCCCTGTCTCTCAATTTGAATCATAATAGGTACCAGATGAGGCCTTGGGCAGAGACAACTCTGCAACTTGAGAGTTATTCAAAGCAAGAGCTCTAATCACAGGTCAGAGGCCCTGGGCCTATGGACCCAGTCTTTAGAAGACAGAGTTAGTGTAGAGTAAAAGACAACAGCATGACTTGAAAGAACTGGACCGCAGCCCATTTGTAGAGTGCTGTCTCCACCAAGCCTCCTTCCTTTCCATGCTCAACAAAGGAAGGACAGGCTGGGTAAGTGCATCTCCCACCTCCTAAAGGAAGACCCAGGGGCTGTGCTATCTGTGGCAGCTGGAGGAGAGTCAGTGTTTGGGGGCGTGGAATACAGAGTCTACCTCCCTTACATTATCAATTAGATTTCTGTGACTTCTTTCAAACTCAGCCTTTTAAATTTATCATTTTTATCATTATTGTCATCATTGTCCCCATCGTCACTGTTATCAGTCTTCTGAGGATAAAGCTAATAGTGATATTACGGGATTTTTGTGACTCTTACATAAAGGAATACATCAAAGAGCTCTGTGTGAGCCAGTGGGCACAAGCTGAGGGCTGGACTGGGCCAAGTGGAGCCCCAGACATGCTCTGCTTGGCTCACGCATTGATCCAAATCAGAACCTCAAGATTATGTGGGAGCGTGATATGACAAGACTGTTGCCACATGGCAGAGCTGAAGGCGGCTTCCTCTCCTCCCATAGCAACAGGGGCCAGCCACTGTCCCCTGCCACTCCTGATACAGCCCCTGACTCAGTCACTGTGAGTCTGCTGTTGAAGTTTGTGGTCCCAGGCCGTGGTGATCTCTTTCCATCCTTTATTCCTGCCGGTTGTGAGCTACAAGTGCACGTCTCCTGGGCTCAGTGATCCAGTCTTTAAAATGGGAATAACTCCCTTGCCCTTGACTCCCAGTGTGCCGATAAGTGGCAGTCCAGCCAGCAGAGGGCGCTCCTGTGACAGGTTGCAGGTGGCTGTCTTCAGCTGAGGGCAGGCAAGTGGGCAGGTATGCCTCATAATGCCTTTCACAACTCTGGAGGAGGATAGGACTCCACAAGGTGGACATGACAGCAAGCAATTACTCATCTATTGATACAGATACAGCCGTACATCATCAGCAATGTGACTTTCTAGAGTATGTAATGTGACCACAAACTTTCTAATGCCACAGCCTGACAATCAGATGCTAAAAGTACTGAGCATGTCAGCTCTGGGCCAGAAAGAATTGGCCTCTGTGGAAACTGGAGACTGAGTGTTTCCAGCTCTGCCTCAGCCCTGAGGGGAATTCTGTGGATGGTGGAGGATGTCTTCCAGGCAAGGCAAACTCCCTACACCTAAGAAACTCTTTACACAACTCTGTCCCAGGAAGATGTAGACAAATGGGAGCAGGTTGAGAGCAGAATAATGCAAATGATTATGGGGAGAGAAGACTGATGGCTAAGCAACAATTAGAGCAGCCTGCAGCATCTGAGCTGTCTTTTCCAGGAGACAAATCAGAAAGTAATACATTGTGGGGCTCCATGCACCTGTGACACTAGAGGATAGAGAGCAGTGTGGCATTATCTGGGGTAACAGCACCAGGAAAACTGGGGTGGCCAGCCAAGAGCAAGTTGGATTATACCTACTCCTGCAAACCCTTGACTATTTTGCTTTTGCCTGCCCTAGGTGACATTTTCTAGCCTGACACACACAGCTGTGGCCTTCTGGACTCTGGATGAGAGTGTGCTTTCCTTCCTCTTCTACAGTCCCTACTACCTGTGGGGACCTGCTGCCCTCCACTCCGTCATACCCCCTGGTGCAACTTCTGCTGACACGTCTCATTCCAACATCAGGAAACCAAGCAGGGCTGTTGTGGGGAGGAGTAAAGAGGGTCGCGGCGGGGGCAACAAGAGAACTAACAACGGTAATTCCAGGGACATTAGTGGATGCCAGCGCCATACAACTCCAGAATACCAGTGTCTTATTCACAAGGGTGCCCGTTGTCTCCAGTGCTGTTGTGGGTAAGAGAGAGCCAGAGACCAGACCTAAAGCTTGTCTCTCCTCTAGAGTCGAGTCTCTGGGAATTGGACCAGAGAAGAAGGTCTTGGCTAAAGTGACGAGGCATAGGGGAAGGGACAGCAAAGCGGCAAGGAGTTCTGGCTCTGGGGTTGGGAGCTCAGCCCCAGTGGAAAGACCGATAGCCAGGTCTGGAACCTTCACAGACCTCTCTTTCCTTTCCCACTGTGTTATAGTCTTAGATCATTTTATTTTTACATTTTTTAACTTATGTATTCATTGAGAGAGAGAGAGAGAGAGAGAGAGAGAGAGAGAGAGAGAGAGAGCGAGAGCACTCATGCATGTTCCTCTCATGGCATGCATGTAGAGGTGAGCAGACAACTTTCAGGAATCCATTCTCTCTGTCTACCCTGTGGGACTTGGGGATTGAACTCTGGTCACTGGGCTTGGCTGCAGGCACTCTTTTACCTATTGAGCTATCTTGCCAGCCCTACATTCTTAGATTTATTATTATTATTATTATTATTTGGTCTTTTTGAGACAGGGTCTCCCTGTAGCCCCACCTGTCCTGGAACTCACTATGTAGACCAGGCTGGCCTTGAACTCACAGAGATCCACCTGCCTCTGCCTCCTGAGTGCTGGGACTAAAGGCATGTGCCACCACACCCGGCCATTCTTAGATTTTTAACATTACTTTTCTGTCATCTCCTTTATGAAGAAAGCCAATCCAGATGCTTCTCTGATGGGCTCTCGTTATAGAATGAAGCCCATTGGATCTCTGGGAAAACACGTATGTCTTGCAAAAGTGGCTCTTCCTCTCTGTTCCATCAGGACATGGGGAAAACGGCAGTAGGGTTTGTAGCTGGTTTAAACAGCAGATGGTGTGGCGAGAAACTCTGAATAGGGCACTGAAATAGCACACAGGCTGATATTTTGGTCTGTAAAATGTATACTAGCTACCAAAATACTCTCCTGGCTTTTCACTGTCTTTCTCTGGATGCCCGTCCCCAGCTCCCTGTGAACTCTTACCTCATGACTCCAAAGCCAGATCCTTCGTGAACTTTCTTCCATGAGGATAACTAGGCCTCTACTCTGTCTTGGCCTCAGAGGCTCCTTCTCAGAATAACAGTCATGAAACAAACAATGGTGTCCACTGAGTGCATACAGAGCAATGGCTCCTTGTAAGCTCTTTGCCTCCTCCCATTCAGCCTGAACCTGTCTCTGCTCTAATGGTGTCACCTAAAGACCTTCCTGGCTCTGCCTTATAAAAGTGAAGCATCTTTTTACATTTGAAGGTGATTAACACAAAGACCCACAACTGGTCAAGGATCAGAGAATAGGAGATTGCGTTCTTCAGCACTCCGTATCACACTCCTCCCCGAGGCTCAGAGATCTTCATGGACGAGAGGGTGGAAAGACTGTAGAAGCCATAAGTAGTGGATGAAGAGAACAAAACAGTGTTTTTTGGACACAACAGAGCAGTTGCACATGAACTCATAGCATTTGTGACAGCATGCACCCAATTAAGCTCAACACAGCATGGAGAGGGATGGAGAGAGGTGGGTTAAAGTTCTAACCATAGACGAGGAACTATTGGCAATTGACTGCTGTTGGGAGGGGGAAAGTCAGTTTTATTTAAGGGTGTGACCACTGGTAGGCTGACCCTTATCTAGGGATGGCCCCACACCTGAGCATTTGGGAAATGAAAACTGGTGGGAGAAAGGGGGGAGAGAGAGAGAGAGAGAGAGAGAGAGAGAGAGAGAGAGACAAGTTCCTCCTTCTGCAAACTCACTTTGGCCCTTGTTCCTTTCAATGCGAGAGAGAGAAGTTGGGTGGGAGGGAAAGGGGCAGGTAGATCTGGGAGGAAATGGAGCAGGGCTGTGAAAATGATCAAAGGACATTAGCTTCAGATGCCTTACACAACATTTAATCATCTGACTTGCTTTACAATTTGTGGGTTTGATGATCCATCATCTGCTTCCCCTACTAGTCTGTAACCCCCATGAGAGCAAGGGCATGTTATCTCCATACTATGTCTAAGGAAGCTTGCTATACAGGCATAGCTATTTAACGAAGCACTTAATTGTATCAATCAGAGTAAGTTCATTTGTTTGGTAAGGCTCGCATCTTAAATGTCACCCAAAGATATCACGTACTAAAGGCTTTACCGCCAGCCTCAAGAGCTATTAGAAGCTGGTGGAACCTTGGAGGCAGAGCCTAGTGGAAGGAGGTTAAGTCACTAGGGGCGTGCTCATGTATTGGGATCTTGGTCTCTTGCTGTCTTTCTCTGCTTCCTGTCCACCATGATGTGTGTGACTTTGCCCCACCATGTGCTCCTCACCATGACACACCACCTCACCAACAGCCCAAAGGAAACAGGGCCGAGTGATCAATCACACATTGAAATCTCTGAAATCATGAGGCAAGATAAATGTTTCTTCCTCTTAGTGGATTGCCCCAGGTTGTTTGTCATAGCAGTGGAACGCTGACAGACACAGTGGCTTACCGTAGCTTACTTTACGTTGTGTTTCACTGTGTTAAGTGCTGTGTCTTCACATTGAATCTGAAAAAGGGAAGGGCATGCTCTCTGGCTCATCTAGTTCTGTGACTGCCCCGCACCCACCGCTAGCCCCATCCAGCACCTTTAAGAGGTGGTCAGAAATATTTATTTGATTGAGCCTGCCAGAAAAGAGAAATGAAAGATGTTCTAAAGCCAAGCTTCCCATGCTGTCAGGAGGTGGTGTCCCACCTTGAGAAGTCAGGTAACACAGTGATGTCATTTTCACGTATTTTCAGATACTATTCAGATCTGAAGTGTCACATGCAGTCACTGAGGTTGGATTACCAGTGTTCACTGGCATGAAATTGCAAAAAATTTCAATTATTTTGTTGATTAAATTTTTAGCAGTGTCACAAAGAATGGCATTACCCAAAGAAAGAGAAGCAATTCCTATAGGAAATATTTGTCCATTGAACTCTCTCTCTCTCTCTCTCTCTCTGTTTGTGGAGTGGGGTAGGTGGTAAGCAGAACTATAAGCTAGCATGAAGTTTTACATGTAGTCTAACGCATGGTTTTCCTTGATGACTTATTAAAGTTGAAACACTTTCAGTGGGTTGATCAGCTGTGTAGTCAGTCGCTCAGTGTAGATGGGTGCCGGATGCCCACGTTGGCACTTACTATGCTGAAGCACCCAGGTGCGGCCACAGAAGGCATTCAGGGACCAGCTTTCTTCCAGGACTAATTCAGGCTCCAAATTGTCATGTTTCTTCAGAGGGAGCCAAAAGGTACAAATTTGCATGAATTTTCAAGACAGGAACAAGAAAATGATAGCAAATTTCCCACCAGCATTTCTGACGACTTAGACCCAAGATGGGCAGACTTTAAGCCATTCGAAAATTCATTTAAAAGTTTTTGTTGTTTGTAAGACTTCTCAAAACTTCATAACAGAATGGAAACTGAAGTTTAGCTTCCTTCCTATAATGAGATATTGCAGGCAGCATCTCTCTCTTATCCTTGTGCCCGCTGCCCTTGCCCTGATTTATAACACGTTGGTTTGGATTTTCTTCTGGAGTGGAACCCCTTTCTCCTTTTAGTCTGTGGGGTCCAGGGGGAGCCAACCCTCCCTCTCCAGCCACGTGCTGAGTATATATACCACCCATGGCCCGGAGCTTGCTTAGGCTCACTCTCCTTCAGACATGATGAATACCCAGGGGTGGGCTCTTGATCCAATTTTGAAGGTAACAGCTACAATATCTTTGGAGTCACTGGTAGGAAACAGTGTTCCTTCTCTGCCTGCTGCTTTGAATCTGGATATGGATTCATTTCTTTGCTCATTGCTGTGATAAAAATGCCTTACAAAAACAACTTAAGGGCGAAGTTCATGTTGGCTGATGGTTTTAGGGAGTGTCAGCCCATGGTGGGGAGGGGCAGGAGGGCAGGAGCACTGTTTGGGTGCCTTGTTGACATGGACCAGGAAACAAAGACTGACAGGAGGAAGATGGGGATGACATACCCTTTATATTAGTTATTTTTCTTGTCACCAAATACCTGACAAAAAGCAACTCAAGGGAGGAAGAGTTCACTTTGGACCAGAGTTGGAGGGGGTACAGTGCAGTGGGCATGACATGCAGCAATACGCATGAAGTTGGTTGGTCACATTGTATCTGTTGTCACAAAACAGAGAGAGGACAGGAAGTGAGGTTGGGCTATAAAACCTTAAAGCCCTCACCCAGTGACTCACTTCCTCCAGCATGACCCTATCACTCAAAGGTTTCATAACCTCCTCAAGAGGCACCGCCAGCAAAGTACGAAATGTCCAAACACACAGAGACCATTTCACATTCAAACCACCCGCTTCAAGGATCTGCCTCCCAGTGACCTACTTCTACTTCTTCAGACTGGGCTCTGCCTTTGAAAGTTTTTCTTTTTAATATATAGTCTTTCCAAAACAGTACCACTAGCTGCAACCAAGTGTTCAAGCACATGAGCCCGTAGGGGAGAGGAACATAGGGACCACCTTTGTAAGACAGAACTCTGAGACTGAAGCCAGCTCTGGGAGTGCAGGTATTCCGAATCCAATGTCACTCCTGACCCTGTCACTCCTCAGCTACAAGACAGACAAAGGTCGTCTCTACACCAGTGCTGTGGCTTATGAAAATGACACTCTGGTCTGGAGAGACAGCTTAGTCAGTAAAGATTAGACAGACTAGCCTACTTGGTAAGCTCCAGGCCAATGGGAGACCCTACCTCAGAACACAAGGTAGATGATGCTTAGGGTGGCACCTGAGGTTGACCTCGGGCCTGTACATGCACACTAAACATATGTACATGCACCTGCACACATACATGCATCCATATGAACACACACACACATACATACACCCGCCCCTAAAATGCATAGCTTTTAACTTCCACCCAGGGAGCAACAGATGCAGGGGAGGGGTCTCCCTGAAGTTTCCATTCTTTAAATTTTTTTTATTTATTTATATTTATTTTATATATATGAATGTTTTGCAAATGCACCCATGTAATGCAACATCCATGGAGGCCAGAAGAGGTTGCTGGATCCCCTGGAACTGGAGTTACAGACAGTTGTTAGGAAAAACAGCGAGTACTCTTAACCACTGAGCCATCTCTCCAGCCCTAAAGTTCCCTTTCTAGCTGAGGCCTGGGTCTGCCTATGGGAAGCCACAGTTCCTTCTGTCTTTTCATTTCACTCCCCAAAGAAGATTAAAATCTCATCCTGAAAACTAAGCACTTGGCTAAGTTGGTTCTTTTGGGTCTGTTCATCTCCCCTGAAAACGATTTCCTCCCCTGTAAAGGCACCTACAGTTTCCACCTCCTCTCCTAGAAGAGAGCCTTTTGCCTTCAACCACGTGACCCTGCTTTGGGTTTCACGTTTCACGAGGCTCCTATATACACATGCATATGAAAACATTTGTGTGCCTTCCCTCGTGTTGATCTGTTACTGCCAGTGTGTTTCAGCAGAGTCCACCATTGTTAGGCCTTCAGAGGGAGTAACTTTCCCACTGAAAGTTAAGTAGGACTTTCTGTCTTTTGAATAGAAAGAATGCCGATTATGGTATAAATTACCCCCACCAAAATGTCTTCTAGTATTTCAGAGTTCCATTTGCAGATGGGGCTCAAATCTAAGCACCAATGGCCCAAGACCTTCATCTGAAAATCTTGCCTTGTTTTCTAGTGAAGAGCTATGAGGAAGAATTTTATAGCCAGACGTTAGTATAATTCACCACAGCCTTTCATTAATGGGAGCCCAGTCTAAATTAGAAGCATCATTATAGAAACCCCATGACAAGAATGTAGTCTCTCCAAACAGTTTTTTATTTAAAACTGAAGAAACATCTTCAGTGTCTGCCAGTATCTTGTTGGTTATGTAATGCTTTAAATGACTGCAAAGTCATTTCTCTTTCTTACTTGAAGCACCCAGTCCCTCAGGGACTCCATGTTGGGGGTTCCAGGAAGATGACAGCTAAAACCAGGACACAGTCTGTGGGTGCTGGTCCTTCTGCAAACAACGCCTCTGCCGCCGTGAGTCAGACTGATGCCAAGTTTACCTAGGAACGCCAGAGGCCTGGGCAGTGTCGGAGGGAGTAGGCTTTGGCAGACTTTGGGGGACTCCTCGGAAGGTTTTGTCTTCATGACATTTCCCCACCATAATATAAACATTAAAAGGATTCTTTTCTGGGTGCTGGAAATTGAACCTAGGGCGTCTCACATGCTTGACAAATATGTTACCACCGAGCTTCATCCCTGGCTCTAGATTTTGCTTTTCATTTTGAGACAGGGTCTCACTAATTTGCCCAGGCTGGCCTTAAAGTCACTCTGTAGCCCAGGCAGGATTCGAACTTGTGATCTTCCTGTTTGAGTAGCTGGGAAGATAAGTACACCACCTGTCCCAGCTTTAGAAACTATCCTTGGTATTATTTGTGTATCACCAATAGATAATTTTTTCTACTTTAGGTGAAATGGAATAGATTTTTTTAATGGGCCCTAAAATTTCTATTGTTTTGATACATGAAAAAATCAAAATGAAACATTCTTTGATCCTGAAATTCCTGTTTTCCTCCTCTAACTTCAAGACCTTCAAACATCTCTAAAGGTTTTGTGGGTCCTGGGCCTATGGTGCCTCATAGAGTGGGGTCCTGGTGGGGATATCAGGGGAATTCCTAGTGTGTTTTGCTTTGTTTCACTGACCCTGCTTTGGGTTTCACGTTTCACGAGGCTCCTATATATACATGCATATGAAAACATTTGTGTGCCTTCCCTCGTGTTGATCTGTTACTGTCAGTGTGTTTCAGCAGAGTCCACCATTGTTAGGCCTTCAGAGGGAGTAACTTTCCCACTGAAAGTTAAGTAGGACTTTCTGTCTTTTGAATAGAAAGAATGCCGATTATG
>NW_008340140.1:3132725-3161145 GCF_000622305.1 Nannospalax galili
CTCTCTCTTGCTCTCTCTCTCTCTCTCTCTCTCTCTCTCTCTCTCTCTCTCTGTCCTAATTGTCAAAGAAAGTCTTCTTGTGAAAAATTGAAGCTGAGCCATTGGGAGATGGAGGCAGGAGGATCACTAGTTTGAGGCCAGGCTGGGCTGTGCAGTGAGAACGTATCAAAATAAATGAATAAATGAATAAATGAATATAAATAAATAAATAAATAAATGCAGCCGGGTATGGAGGTACACGCTTTTAATTCCAGCACTCGGGAAGCAGCAGCAGGCAGGTGGATCTCTGTGAGATTGAGGCCAGCCTAGTCTATATAGTGGGTTCTAGGCGAGCTGGTGCTATATGGAGACCCTGACTTGAAAAAACCCAAACCAAACCAAACCAAACAAAACATTGCAGAAATAATTGAAATAGGGGTCCAATTTCATATCCCTTTCTGTCCTTCATTATGCTCTGTAGAATTAGGTTCTTTGAAGATTGTTGCTGTTGAACACACGCACGCACACACACACACACACACACACACATGCGTGTGTGCCAAAATCATGCACTTACTTAATCGAGTTTCTGTCTATACCATAGCAACTTGCTTCCTTTCCACTGAACTCTACAGCAAGGTGATTGTCCCCATCTTCCTCTGTCCTGCAGGTGGCTGCCTCTGCCTAGGAAATGGGTCCTTCCTCTCTCTGGGAACGATGGGCAAAGATCTGCCACCTTCTTGGTATAGAGATTTGCTGCTCGATGGGGCTGAGTGTCCAAGGCTGTAGACCAGTTAGTTCATGTTCTCCCACACATGGGCTTCTCCTCAGGCTGCCCACAGGGGCTGGGAAGCCTAGTTTGATTCTTCTTCCAGCCAGCTGCTGTTGAGCAAAGCCTCCACTGTCATCCATCCCCACTCTGCCATTTTAGTCTTGATTGGTTTGGAACCAGGATGGGGGGTTTTCTGATGAGCAGTCTTAAACCTCAGTCATGCATCATGACTTAGCAGCTTTTTTTTTTTGTGGTTAGATCCTATTTCTGCATCTTAATTCATTTACCTATACTTTAATGATGGACATTTGAGTGGCTTGCAAGAGTTCCCTGTTTTTGAATCCTTCCACACTGCAGAGCAGAAGGGAGGTAAAGTGGAGGGTGAAATGATGTGCATTTTAAATGTATATTAGCTCTCTCTTCGCTGCTGAGTTTTAAATGTCTTTCTTCATGCTTAGAAGGTGATTTCATGCCAAGGTGGGATGGATGTAGGACAAGTGGCACATGCCCTTATGGGATGGAGGCTCGGGGGGGGGCATGGAGAATAGTTAGAATCTGGAGACTCTAGAATCATCTACAGAGTCACAAGTTTTCCCCAGGGGTGCTTGAAAGCCCTTTGTTAAACAGCACCATCAACTGAGTTACTGGCACAAGGAAATAAATCACATAAACAAAGTTTATGGGCATATAGTATAGTACTTAGGCAGTACCTCCCTTCCCATAGGTAGCAGGGGACAAAAGGCTGTGTATGAAGTTCTAGAATTTTCCATTTTCTAGCTGTGTAGCTTTCCAGGAATTAGCTGACTGTTCTGAGTGTCGTTGCTTGTCTATGAAGCAGGAATAACAGAAAGACGAACCCCTGTAGGGTTGCTGAGTCACTTAAATGGGGAGAGTCATGTGAAGGCTCCTAACCACACAGGCTGCTAAGTGATCAACACGTGTTGGGTATTGCCCAGTGCCATGTGGGAGGAACATATGCAACCAGGGGGTTTGACCAAGTCCCAGTACTTAGGGAATTCTTGATTTGAGCATGTCTTAGCATATGCCTCCCCAAATCAGGACTAGTAGATACTTCCAGAAAGAATGAACTCTAGGAGCAAGGAGAGACTTGGGTGACCATCCAGCCCAGAGGACGGGCTGCAGACGTGGCTTTCCCACTTTCTTAACTTCTACGTCTACCAAAGGGGAGAAAGTCCAGGCAAAAGATGAGCCACTGGGCTCTGGAGAGTAAGCACCACCTTTGCCATCATTACCACCACCAGCTTGCGAATACACAAGGCATTAGGTCAGTCTTCATCTGAGTTCAAGGTTGCATTCGTTGCATGTGTATGTGTGTTACATGCACATGTCCATGTTTGTGTATATATGTGCATGTGCATGCAGGTACATGTGTGTATGTTGTATGGGTATACAGGTACATGTATATATATATATGTGCATGTGTATGTGTGTAATGTGTATATGTCATATGGGTATGCAGGTACATGTGTATATGTGCATGTATGAGTATACACGGAGTTCAGAGGTTGATATTGGATCTTCCTCTGCCTTTCTTCACCTCAGTTTTGAGATGGGCTTCTTACTGAAGCCGGGGCTCTCTGATTGGCTAGGCTAGCTGGCCACTGAGATCCAGGGACCTGCCTGTTTCTTCCTCCCTAGCATGCACTGGGATTACAGACAGGTACTGTCAAGTCTGGTTTTTACCTGGGTCCAGAGGATCTGAACTCAGGTCCTCTTATGCTTGGGTAACAAGCACTTTACAGATGGAGCCATTGCCCCAGTGCCCACATGCTAAACTAAGCATTTATATTTTCTAAAGGAATTGACCATATGCATCTTTCAAGGGTCTGATTTATTTGTATCTGTATTGTTTTATGATTTTTTAAGAAACTTGATCTTCAGTCAAGAGTAACCACATGCTGAGGAAAAGAAGTAGAGTCTGGAATTTGGGATCTGGTGAGGACGTCACTGTTGAACTGATAAAAGTGAATTTAGGGTACTTGCATCCAAATACCTGTCAATGGTCAGACCTGGGCATCAGAAAGCTTTAATAAGACCCATGATGGGGCCAGATGGGGCAGCTGTCTCTCTTCTGTATCTCACACTTCTGGCACTCCCCACCCCCCACCCCCAGCAACCGCCATCCACTTTCTCCTGTATCACACTTCTGGGACCTCATCTACTTCACCCTAGTTGGAGGAATCAACCACTCCCTCCAGATGTTTAACTACATCAGAGTCACATGTTGAACCCAAAAAGGGCTTCTCCCTTTGAGTCCTCTGATCTCATTACCAGGTGTATGGATTTGCTAGCCGCCCAGCTGCTTGCCAATTTCACTTTCTTCCTTCTCCCAGCCCTCCCTAGGGCAGCAGTGGGGCACCCTGGCATGCTTGAATTTCAAACAGTGTGCTGAAAGAGGAACAACGGTATGTTTATTAGAACACCATTATCCGTCTGAATGGCATCATTTATATCCCTGGGAAGATACCATGCCAGGTCAGGAGCAACAGTTTGAGTTGATAATTTGTCAGCTTGGAGCAGGTGGTAAGGGGTAGCATAAGAAATTGCTGGAAAGGTGCCGCAAACTGAAATAGATGGAGAGGGAAGAGTAACAAGAAAGTGATCAGTGAATCCACAAACAGGTGCAGATAAATCAAACGGGTGAGGTGGATGGGAGCAAAAGAGGATGCGATTCAAATTAGCAAGATCCGCACCTTGTCAGGGAGAGGTGAAGCAGTCACCCTCAGTCACCATTATCCACCAGGGCTGGAGAAGTGCCCACGAGAAAATGAATCTTTCTAGGGCAGGGAACTGGAGTGGAGGATATTTCCTAGAGAGTATCAATTTGGATTATAAAAATCCCAAGGTCTCATGCGCTGACAGTGCGAAAGGTAGAAAAATGGACCATGATTCTTGGAACTGCCACTACCCATGGAGTGTTTGATGCTCTTCAGATGTTTGTACAATCACAAAGGGCGCACAGCGTTCAAAGAAGCAAGGAGACAAAGACCCAGCTGCACAGCCTTGAAGAGATGAGTGTTTCATCCAAGTGCCCATGACCTTGGGGGCTTGTGGATGAAATAGTTTCCCCTCTCCATTTGTCTTAACTCTGACAAAGTTTAGGCTTAGTATTAGGACTGGAAAGGGAGAAACCAGGCTTAGGAAAAAATACGATGATGTTGTTCAGCAATTAATAATAATATCAACTGTGCACAAGGCTCTACACTGTGCCAGAGACCATAGTGGGGGCCTTAAAATGTTTTTATTAAATTTATTTCTTCTTATTTCGTGTGTATGAAATAAATGCCTGCATGCATGCAAGTACACCTGTGTCATTCAATGCCAAAGGAGGCCAGAAGAGGGCACTGGATTCCCTGGAAATGGCATTATGGATGGGGGTCAGTCTCATGTGGGTGCTGGGAACCAAACCTGGGTCCTCTGCAAGAGCAGTCAGTGCTCTTAACCATTAGGCTATCTCCCCAGTCCCCATACTGGATGCTTTTAGACCCAATGAGTTTTCATCCTTGCAGAGTCTGGTGTGGACATGGACCTGTCTAATTTTCAGATGACAATAATAAGCTTCCAAGAGTATAAGTGCTTTGACTAGAATCTCAGCTTCTAAGTTCTGCCATTGAAGTGTGCATCAGGATGGACTGAGCCCAAAGCTCATGCTGGTCTCCCCCGACTTCTACAAATGATACCCACTGAGCATTTTATTTTATTTTGTGTGTGTGTGTGTGTGTGTGTGTGTGTGTATGTGGTGTGTACACATATTAGCATGTGCAGGCACACACATGTATATATGGAGGAGTGGGTGTATGTGCAAGCATGTATGTATGTGCACACACATGTGGAGGCCCAAAGTTGATATCAGGTATCATCTTCTATCACCCTTCTGTCTTACTCAGTTAGGCAAGATATGCCAGTTGAACCCAGATTCCACCAACATGGTTAGTTTTGCTAGCCAGCTTGCTCCAGGAATCCCTTGTCTCCACATTCTGATGCTGCAATTACAGGTAGGCTGCCATATCCACCCAGTATTCATGTGGGTTCTGGGGACCTGAAATCAGGTCCTCATGTTGTGTGGCAAGTACTTTAACCACTGAATCATGTCTCCAGCCCCCAGGGAGTCTATCTGGAAACAGATGAAGGCAATGAAAGCACCCTGAATATCCGTTCACAGAGAGAACCCACACCCCAACCAGATCCATGAGTCTCTTGTGTGCAAATGTGGCAGGCATTAGATACAGATGAATATGCCTGGGCCTCATTCTAAGAAAACCCAGTGGGTAATGGTCTAACTTTCAGCAGGGAATAGTGACACAGGTCTGTAATTTCAGCTACATGGGAGGTTGAGGCAGGACATTCAAGGCCTGCCTGGATTTAGAGTGAGCTCAATGCTATCCTAGACCAACTTAGTGAGATCCTATCTCAAAACAAAAGGTAAAAACAGGACCAGGGATATAGCTCAGTAGTAGAACTCTTTTTTTTTAATTTAAATTTTACTTATTTTTATTTTATGTGTATGCATGTATTGCCTGCATGTAGCTAAGTGCACCCAGGTTGTGCAATGCCCGCAGAGGTCAGAAGAGGCTGTCGGATTCCCTGGGACTGGAGTTACGGACCACTGTTAGCTGCCATGTGGGTGCTGGGATTCGAACCCAGGTCTTCTGCAAGAACAACCAGCATTCTTAACCGCTGAGCCCCATCCCCAGCCCCAGTAGTAGAACTCTTATGTAGCATGATGCAGGCTCAATTTCCAGTACTGAAAACAAAGGGCTTAGCTTAAGAAATGGATAATGTGGCTGCATTCACAGACAGCTAATGATAGGTGGGGTTTGATTGTCTACTTGCTTCTGAGACAGGCTCTCCCTATGTAATCCAGGCTGGTTCCAAACTCTTGATCCTCCTGCCTCAGTCTCCCAAGTGCTGGGATTACAGGTGTGCCCCACCATTCCCAAGTCCAGATTTGCCCTTTGTATGTGAATGGTGGTGGCTCACGCCTGTAGTCCCAGCACTCAGGAGGCAGAGGCAGGCGGATCTCTGTGAGTTCAAGGCCAGCCTGGTCTACATAGTGAGTTCCAGGATAGCTGGGGCTACAGGGAGACCCTGTCTCAAAAAGACCCAAAAAAAAAAAAAAAAAGGACCCAAGAGAGAATTCTTGACATTTGGAATACCTTGCATGCATTTCAAATGTGTTTTAAGTCATTATGTTCAGTCTGTGCTAAAGGTAAAGGTAAAAATGATAAGCACATTTTATTTGAAGCAAAATATACCTGCTTGGAAATATTTTCTTTTCTCATGAAGTTACATGATGGATTTCCCACAAATGCAAAGTTGGAGTGAAGCCAGAACTCTTTGGATTGAAATAGAAGCTTTTAAAAGCTCAGGTACGTAATTGAAGCCAATCACCAATTCTTCTCAGGGTTGTTCAAATTTTTGGTTTTTGTCTTGGTTAGTGTGGTGGTAATTGGTCAGGATTTATTATCCAAAAGCCAGTGGACAAAGCCAGAATCAACTTTGTCATGTGTTGACTGTGAGGCTCTCAAGCAAGTTCCTTAAACCTGGATTTCCTTATCTATAAAGTGGTACCAAGGAATGACCTCAGGGAGTTATTTTGAAGATTAAGGGAAAGAGAGATCAGGACTGAGGATGTAGTTCAGTTGATAAAGTGCTTGCCTAGCATGTATGGAGCCTTGGGTTCTGTATTAGCTACTTTTCTGTTGCTAAAACAGAAACACCATGACCAAGGAAACTTATAAAAGGGAGAGTTATTTAGCTTACAGTTCCAAAGGGGCAAGAGTCCATCATGGTGAGGAGGCATGGTGGCTGGAGAAGGAACAGAAGCTAAGCTCTCACATCTTCAAGCAGGTACAGGAAGCAAAGAGCGCCTCGGGATCTGGCAAGGCTTAAGAACTCTCTAATCCCACCCCCAGTGACGTGCTTCTTCTAGCACGGCCACACCCTCTAAGACCTCCCAAAACAGTGCTACTGACTGGGGACAAAATGTCCAAATACTTGAAGCCTATGGGGGCATTCTCATTCAAACCACCACGGGTTTCACCTTCAGCACTACATAAACCAGGTGGGATGGTACACATCTCTAATCCCAATACTCAGGAAGTAGAGGCAGGGGGAATCACAAATTCAAGGACACAGTCTGCTACATAGAAAGATCAAGGCCAGCCTGGGCTACAGGAGACCCACTCTCAAAACCACAACAAAGAAACAAAAATGAATAAAATGATGGCCATGATTACTAGTACATCTCTGCTGATACCGAAAGTGACCAGACACCAAAGGCCTCAAACAGTTGTCTAACAGTTGTCTGAAAGAGATAGAGTGTCTGTGACTTTAAGCTGTCCAATAGTCACATTTAAAAATTAAGAACAAATGAATGAAATTAATTTTAGTCAAACGTGTTATTTAACTTAACATATCCAAGATATGGTTCTACCAGAACACCACAAGTGTAAGAATAGTTGACATATCTTACATTCTGTGTTTTGGACTACGTCTTTCAGATTTGCTATGTGTTTTATACTTACAGTCCAGAACATCTCCATTTGGATCAGCCACCTTTCAAGTGAGTAGTAGCCCTACATGGCATGTGGCTACCTCACTGGACACTGCAAGTGGGGAGTTTGAGGTGAAATCCCAAAGAACTTCAGTTTTGTATGGTTTGGTTGAGGGTATGTAATAAATGAATGGGCACTATTTAAAAATCAGAGTTCATACAAATTCAGCCTCTCTGGTAAGCCTGGACCTGACAAGGGGGGCAGCTCTCCACCCGACACTCAGCTAGAGTAGAACTTACCCTTGTGGGACCTGGAGAGTAGATGCTCCAGTTCTGATCATCACCCAATCCTCTCCACGGCACCACCCCTGTGGTCCACTTTGCTCATTTGCCAACCGAAACTTACCCTTGTGGGACCTGGAGAGTAGATGCTCCGATTCTGATGATCATCACTCAATCCTCTCCACGGCACCACCCCTGTGGTCCACTTTGCTCATTTGCCAACCCTGCCTGGTCCTTGGAGATACATGAGTTTGAGACCTCTATGCCAGGTCAGTAACCCCCACGTAAGAAGTAAGAAATTGGTTCTTCTTAGACCCAGTTCCCTACCTTGTCCCTCCAAGCCTCCTTTGTCTTCTTGGTTAGCTAAAGGTGAGTTGTGTCCACGGGTTCATCTGAGGGAGCAGCCAAAGTTATGTAAGGACAGCGACGGCTCCGAACAAGACAATGATTGATACGGAAAAGGATCAGAAAGACCAAACAGCTCATATTGCGTCCCTTGATCTGTCTACATCTGAGTCATCCCTTATGGCATTGTACCCGGCCTTGCTAGCCAAGGGGAAGGGCAGAGCGAATACCAGGGGTGGTTGATTCTTCCCTTGAAATAGAGAACAGCCTGCCTCCTTCCCCCACAAGGCTGGAAGCATTACAAGATATATCACACATCAAAACCCTAAGCCCAAAGCCGTTAAGAAAGCAGGTAAGTCTTGCCAGATTCTCTTGCTAAAGCTGGCTTCCTTTCATTGTACTAAGGCATTCTGGGTAGCTTGGAAAAGCAGTATGGAAAGAATTAAGGCAAAGTTCACACGGGTCCACAGCATCATTTTCTACCTGTGCTGTTAATTTGGGCTAGTGGCCTCACTTCACCCACGCAGCCTTTTGTTTCTCATCTACAAAATGGGTTTAATACTAATTCCTGTTTCTCAAAGTTTCTGGGAAGACGGGCAAAATCAATACAAAGCACCAAAATCAAAAATGTTAGCAATCATTAGGAAGCTGTCTAAAATTTTTGATAATAAGTATCTACGTAGCTACCCTGCAGAGAATCACGTGACAGCTTGAGACCTCTTGGTGTTTAGATTAATTCCTTTTTGTGTGAAGGGTTGCAAAGCACTTAGCTAACATGATGTCTTAAATTTCATTTAGAGAGAAAGTGATGCACGGGGTATTAAGTTGCTCTCCCACAATGGTGAAGCAAAGGTGTAGTGAGACTATAATTATAAAATCAAAGCCAGCAGGTACTCATTGAGATTTTACAATGCTCCAATCACCGAGGTAGGCAGTGGGTAAAAGGAATACCAGCCTTAGCCTTTGTGCTCAAACAGCAGAGAGACTAGGTGAAGAGAAGCTTAAATAGACACATGACAGCATTTGTCTGTCACCATTTCTTTGCTCCCACTCTGTCCACATGAATACCACATACGCAAAGCAGCCTCCCTGTTCCTCAGGATGACTGGCGATAGGAGGGCACACAGGCCTCTCAAAAGTCATCAGGGCTGTCTGTCTGCAGGATAGAGCTTGGACCTAGGTACTCGGTCACATGTCACCACCTCGGCCATCACTTCCCCAGTGCTGTGGCTCTCAGTCAGGTGACATTTGGCAATGTCACACGCTGTTTTGGTGGAGGTCTGCTGGTATCCGGGCTGTGGAGGTCACAGGCCCTCAGAGTGCAGGCTAGCTCCTCCCAGCAGAAGCTAACTGGTTTAACATGACAGTAGTGCTGTTGCTATCCAGGCTGTCTGTCCTGCCTTTGTCGTCTGTGGGAGGCGGAGTGATGTCAGAGACTCTGGGAATATGTTACCTTATGTAACAAGAGGAACTTTACTAATGAGGGGACATTAAGATTGTTAGAATGCAGTGATGAGCCCTGATTATCTTTTTGACCATCCTGGAAAGGACCCAATGGGGAGGCAAGATCAGAGTGCCAACATGAAGAGGAAGGCAGCTGTAAGTGCAGGAACTGGGCAGCCTTGGGAAGCTGAGAGGCCAGGCTCCCTTGGGAGCATACAGAAGAAGCACAGTCCTGTGAATGTTGGGATTCCAACCCAGTGAGACTGGCTTCCCATTTCTGGGCTTCTGGGCTTCTGTGTTGTAATATAATGAAACAATGCTGTTCTAAGCTGACACCTCTGCTGGGGTGATGCGCTACAGCAACACTCTGAAGCTAAGAGGCTTTAACAATGCAAGTCAGGAGAGGTTACTCTGCTCAGAGCCCTCTGAAGACTTTCCATTGTCTTAGGATGGAAAGGTCCCTATTGTGGTTACAAAGCCATCTGTGATCTGGTAGCCGCTGTCTCTTTGGGCTTAACCTCTTTCTCCCTCCTCTGTGTGTGTGTGTGTGTGTGTGTGTGTGTGTGTGTGTGTGTGTGTGAGTGTGGAGGCCATTGTTGCTGTTGTTTTTCCTCAGTCTCTCTCACTGGCCTGGAACTCTCCATGATGGTTAGGCTGGCTAGGAGTGAGCCCAGGAATAGGCCTGTCTCTGCCTCCCCAGCACTGGGATTCTAGGCAGGTACCACCACACCCAGCTTTGTTTTATATGGCTTCTGGGGATCAACTCAGGTCGTTGTATTTGCCTTGAAAGCACTTTAGCATCCGAGCTACCTCCCCAACCCTTCTTTCTCCATTTTGAGTGGAAAATTTCAAGCACATTCAAAGGTAGATCCAACTGCATGATGCGCCTTCATGTACAATAAGCTGGTTGTAATGTTTATAAACTCATGGGCAGTCTTGCTTCATCTAACTCTCCAACTTTTCTTTCCATCAATACTATTTGGAGCAAACCTCTGACTTTATATCATTTCATCAATATCATTGAATCAGTATTTTAGTGCTCATTTCAAAGAACTGGCATCCCCTTATCTGACATGGCAATTAGCCCATTTTCTTCCAAATAGCAGCAATAGTTATCTCAATGCTATTGGACACTTATAGTTACAGCCCACTTCCCAGCTCCTCAGATGTGACCAGCCTTCTCCTTTTCTCCTTGTTTTGCCTGGCCTTACTTGCTTCTTTTACGGGGGGAGCAGAGGCTTTTGAGACAGGTTGTTGGGTCCCCCTGTAGCCCCAGCTGGCCTGGAACTTGGTATGTAGACCAGGCTGGCCTCGATTTCCCTGCCTCCTGAGTGCTGGGATTAAAGGTGTGTACTACCACACCTGGCCTTGGTTTCTTGGTCGTCTGGATGAAGGCCCACTACAAGGTCTTTATATTTGCTATTACATGCCTGGAGTCTACCCCCTGGTTGATCATGTGGTTCAGACTCTCTCTTGCTCTCTCATAGGACACGACTCCAACACCACCTCTGTGGTGGGGTTGAGAGGTGAGATGTGTGCTCTGCACAAGTTCCTTCCATTCTCCCATTGTTAAACTCTGTCACTCATCACCCAATCCCTAGCATAGCATCTTGGTGTTCAATAATGTTATGGACCATCCGTTCTTTCCAACCCTTAGTTCACCCCTAAACCTGGTAAGTTATTCTTCATCTGAGTTTTTTTCCCCTTCCAGGAACTAATATTTCTAATTTCCTGCATGTGTGTATGTTGGGCACTGTGATAGAATTAGCATAAGGAAACAGAGTCCTCCAGGCGCCTGGGAACTTGCTCATATGAACATACAGCAATGGTGTTAGCATGCACAAGACCCATGCAAACTAAATTAGACAAAAGCCTGGCATATGACTGAGGAAAATGGGCAGGAGGCTGGAACCTTAGCTGACGAACTAAAGGGAGAGACACTAGATAGGCTGACTAGACCTTAGTGGATGAACCTGCACTGAGGGATGTCTGGGTACACAAACCTGACTCGATAGGCCTAATTATATATGACAGAATGCCTGAAATCTGGTGGCAGGGGCAGGGGGGATGTAGATGGGGGAAGTGGTATAAAGATGATAAGATGTTTTGTATGAAGTGCACAAAAATTCAATAAAATTATACATTGAAAAAAAGATGATTAGTGATTTGTGCCCATTTACTCCTCATGGTCACCTGGGCCATAGACACCATTATACATACTTACTCTCTGGAACACTAGGAAGACAGAGACTGTGGTGGGCAGAATTCTAAGGTATCTCCTGCCTTCAAGATTCCTGTTCCACCGTACCTCACATACCTTCTCCCTGTTGTTCCATCCATTGGTAACCTAGGTATTGCTGAGAAGACATTTTTGAATGTATTTAGGATCCCAAATTAGATGATTTTGTGTCAAGTACGTCATCTTGACTCCCTCCTCCCCACCCCCACGAATGGCAGCTGTGATCTTCACACATGAAGATCACGCGTGAGCCGAGTGGCTGCTGGATCTTACCAGGGTCCTTGACCCTGGCTGGGCTTCCCACCTCTGTGAGAGCCTTGGCATTGTAGCTGGTGCCTGTGCATCTGTTCCCTGAGATGCAGAACTTAGCCCTGCCCTCTGCCCCCAATGGAACTCTATCACTGACATTTAGCAATCAAGAAAACATCCACTTTTGTCTTAGGGAAACTGTGGAACCTCTTAAACACCATTTCTAAGAGAAAGCATTGGGCTTTGGAAAATGACAACATGCTTTCAAAACCATGAACGATCGCTGCCCAAGAGAACTTTCTTTTCCTGTTGGGTTACTATGCAGCTAAACCATCCTTCTGTGCTTCAAAGCAAATGGGCTGAATTGCATTGTAACCTAGATTATATATACACCTGTTATTTATCCTTTGAGCTCAATCAAAAAACATTCTTCCCTGTAGCTAGAGAAAAATCATGTAAGTTCAAAGAATGGCTAATTAAAGGCCAGAAATATAAACGTCCGTCTGTTCTTGCCTTGTGTGAATGTGGCTGTCAGGTAAAAGCAGCCATGCCCGAGACAGTATTTTGCAGAAATGGGAAACTAAGTTCTTTGAGTTGAACTTGGTAACACCTAAATTTCAAGAACTCAGTTCTCTAATGAGGAGCATATTGAAGGAGGGAAATAAATTATATGCTTAATGGTGAATGGAAGTTGGGAGAAGGGGTTGTTTCTCAGAGTGAAGATTGTGACTTCAGTTTCATAAGGGTAAATTAAGCTTTAGGAATGATTTGTTTTCCATTAAATTGAATATCTAAGCAGACAGAAGTGATATCAATGTTACCGTGAGACTCCCCCAAAGATTACAAGAAAACAAAAACCTATTTCTTTAAAAGTATCTTCTTAGTCAGGTGTGGTGGTGCACGCCTTTAATCCTAGCACTCAGGAGGGAGGCGGGGGCAAGCAGGTCTCTGCGGACAAGGCCAACCTGGTCTATATAGTGAGTTCCAGGCCAGCTGGAGCTATAGGGAGACCCTGTCTCAAAGATACCAAAAAAAAAAAAAAGCATCCTCTTCTACATCCATTTACTTAAGAAATGCAAACCCCCCAAATTACATGCTGAGGACCAAAGTAAAAAAATAGAGATCATAATTCCGTATCTATGCCGTATGTGATTAATGTCTGTCAACATTGTTTAGCCAGCAACTGCTGACAGTTCCATATTTGCTATCTAAATACATCATAAATAAATCAGTAATGAACCACTTTGGTAAACCTTCCTTGATGATTGGAAATACAGATGGAGTAAACAAACCCCACTAAAAGTATATACAACTGTTTAATGTCAAAGACAAAGTCACACTGTTATTTGACAAAACAGAAATGAAAAGAGGTTGGGGCTGAAGGCAGGGACGACTGTAGAGATGGGGAGACGAGGTGGTAGGAGGGATAGAACGTCTGTGTTTAGACACACAGCCCTCAGAATTCTCTGTACAAAGTAAGTCCAGGGGGAAGAAATGTGAGACTCAGGATGAGCTGATTGCTCCTGACTTCCAAACAGTAGGTTGGTGCCATAAGTCTGGATAACTTACTGAAATTGACCCCCACTGCAAATCTGGCAAATATGCCCATGGTTTAAATTTGTGTGGGTAAAATGGATGTGCAAAATCTTATGGCAGTCAGAGCTAAATATGTTAAAACTGCCTGGAATTGAACCAGAAAATTCCAACTCCCATGTTGTGAGTAAAATTGGATTTGTCTTTGTTTTAATTTTTCAGAATTTACTTTTATTTTATGTGTATGAGTGTTTTGCTTGCATGTATGTAAGTGCACCCATGTCATGCAAAGCCTGCGGAAGCCAGAAGAGGGCATCGGATCCCCTGAAACTGGGGTTAGAGATAGTTGTTAGCTGCCGTGTGGGTGCTGGGAATTGAACCCAGCTCCTCTGGAAGGGCAGTCAGTGCTCTTAACTGCTGAGCCATCTCACAGTCTGCCTGTCTCTGCCTCCTGAGTACTGTAATTAATGGTATGCACCACCATGCTCAGTTCATTTATTTGTGTGTGTGTGTGTGTGTGTGTGTGCGCATGCGCACGCACGAGCTTATGTGCACATGTGTGTGCAGGAGTCCATGGAGGTCAGATAGAGTTTAAGATCCCTTGGAATTGGAGTTACAGGTTATGAGCAGTCATGTGGGTGCTGGGAACCAAACCTCGGTCCACTACAAGAACAGCAAGAGTGCATAATCACTGAGCCATCTCTCCAGACCCTGTCTGTATGTTTTTAAAAGGTAATTTCTCCTACGTGCCTCTCAGCAGGCATCACAAAGGGAAGAGTCACGCCAGTGTGCTGGGTTCAGACACAGAGAGCTGCACTTTTTTAATTTAGTGACTTTTTTTCCCGTCTTTCCAGGGACTTGCTTATAATCCAGGGTCCCCTCAGGTAAGGGTGGAGGTCAGCTGAGTGCAGCTAGGCCTCCTGGCTTGACATCTGAGGTGGCAAGCCAATTAAGAGCTTTCCTAGGTGGCATCTTCTAAGTTTTTTGAAAACACAGGTTAGTTGTGGATTCTCAATAGGCCTGTAGGATGTTGACTGAATACGATCTGTAGAAATTTGTAGCTGTTCCAGACACAGACAGCGTTTCGAAAAGAGAATTCCTCTCACTCCCTGAAAGGGAAGGGACTCAATATTGTCCACTAATCCCCAGAGCCGAGCAACTTTCTTTCTTATTGTGCCTCTGAAATTCTTTGGATGGGTGGCGTAATATCGAACGCAGGAGCGAAGCTGGAGGTGGGTTATTGACGGGATTCGAACAGCAGCAGCTGATCTCACAACAGAACCGTGATACAAGTCCTTTTGGTAAAGGGCTCCCATGGAAGACGAGCCTTGCCTCCTTGTTTTGCCCTACCAGCAGGCCATCAGCGCTGCTCTTAGCACAAAAAAATAGAATCCATCACTGTGAATGGGGACATTAATCTGCAAGCTTCCCGTTTCTAAGTCCCCTGTAGTTAGGTCTGCAGACACTGAGTACACTGTGTAAATCTGGCTCAGAGCAGGGGGTGGGCAGAAGAGGACGGTATTTCTTGTGAAATATTAGGTCGGCAACAGTTTACTTGCCTTCCAAGGCTGTTTGGGGGATTCATGGCACAGGGTCATTTAAAGTTCGAAAAATACTTGTACTCTTTCCAAGAAAGATAAAATACGACAGGGTTTAGTTTGATTGGAAAGTGAGAGCGGCCGGCAAAGAAGGGGCCACGTAGGTCACTGTTCCAGCGTACTGAGGTGCCTTCACTTATCCTTGGGGACTATACAGACCAGAGTTTTTGGAAACATAAAGACAACAGGACCATTTTACGCCATGTTTGAAACACTCAAGCCCCACGCCTCTCTGGTACCGTCTGGGTTCAAGTGAAAAGTAGGACAAGCTAAGTGCTGGGATGCTGATGGACGGTCATACTTTACCTACTATTTGCCTGTGTAATTAATTTACCTATGTATCCATTTACCTGGGAGACAGAGGTACGGCAGAATTCAGGAATAAAATCACTATCCACGGACTGAGGACTTCAATGCGTAGATACCAAGCATCAATTTCTCATTAATGACCCTCCTTTACACAGTGAAGATGTCCATTAGGAGGGCACCCCCTTTGATGCTGTTTCTGTGGATTTTGCTTCTCCTGTGTCTCTAAGGATTGAGTTGAGTTTGGTCCACGCCATCACCAGGGGCCACTGGAGGGTAGAGCTGGTTCCCTAATTCTCTTCCATCTCATCTCCTGTCACCTCGCTCACCTTCCAGAGTGTCACAAAGGGACAGAGAGCTACAGAGTGATATAGAGACTTGCAAAAGAGAGAGTGGGAGGAGATGAGGACTGTTCATTTACGAAGGCTGAAATAGCAGTTGCTAATGAGCCTTTGCACTGATTCTATAAGCCTTGTGAGGTCATAAGCAGGACTGATTCCAAAGTGAAGCTCGGCTTTTCATATCTCCACAGTGGACATTTCTTAAACAGGATAAGGTCAGTTTAGGGAAACTGTGCTTTTTTCAAGTCAGATGGGGTGAGGTCCTGTGCTCCATGGGCCAAGTGAAGCTGGACCCAGGCCTCACCCAGGCCTTCATAATTATCAAATCAGGTCAAGTAATTAATGTCCTTGGCTCCACATGTCCCCACCAATTCCCTAAGTCCCCTCAACTGCCACCTTGCAAAGTTTCCTTCTCAGAGCGACCCCGAAACACACCCTGGAAGGGTTAAGGGGAATGAATGACAACCCTTCCACATGATTTACAACGCGTAGCCCTGTAGTGAAACCAGGACTTGATGGATGACTCTGAAAGTCGGAGACTAACCATAAATCATGTCTTTGAATCACTGACAAAGATAAAGGAGAGAAAGAAAAGGCAGTGGCGTTGACATTCACTCTCCCAATAATGTACATTGACTAGTTACAATGTGGAGCCTTAATTAAAAAAAGCCAACTCGAGGTGTTCACCTCAGTGGGGAGTCCCTATCTCTTGGGAGCCCGCTCTTTGGGACGACAGATCAAAGTCTCAGCCCCTTTCAGGAAGGTCCCTACCATGGGTAGAAGATGTCCACTGTGAACAGCACCAGGCTCCCAACAAAGCGAGACACATGTAACCACACCGATAAGACAAAGAAAGCAGGCTGGGGTGCCTGTGGAGAACCCAGCTCTTGCACTGGCTGTGGATACGCTATCGCTAAGCCATGACTGACCATCAAGAGGAGACTCTGTGAACATAATCCAAAGGCCTGCGCTTTGCCTCACAAAGTACCCTGAGCAGATAAGTGAATTGTCAGAGGACAGAAAGAAGTCAAGACATAGAATGGCATTCTGGAGTCGGAGCTCTGAGTGGGCAGGAGAGGAGATGCCTCCCGGTCGGGCAGCTTGCCTTTTACATTGATTCTTCTTCCTCAGGTTGAGGATGGAAGGCAGAGTCTCTCTGAAGACTAAAGATGAGTCTCCTCGTAGCTCAGACTAAGACTTGCTTTCCTGCGAAGGGAAGGAATCTCAGATATGTTTCCCCAAGTATTCAACTAATATGTGCTGAGCACCTGCCTAGCTCTAGAACATTCTGATGCCATGAGCTCTGGCAAGAAAGGTTGGGTGCCTATCTTGATTCATTATATTGAAAGAAATGTTTAACATCCACTGTGTTTGAGGCATCTTGTTTGTGTTGATTAGATTTAGGGATTATGGTAAAAGAGTGAAAGATACATTTGTTCCCTGTCTTTAATTAGATAATAATGTCCCAGGGAGATAAATAACATGCAGAAGAGAAGTGAATATGATGGATGTGGTGAGGAGGCTGACGAGGGCAAGGGAAGAACGGGAGATGGTGGGCAACACAGGCGCTCAAGGACAGAGTCTGGTTCTAGCAGGACAGGGACTGCGAGCAGGTTTGTACCAATGGCCAGCCTGGAAGACAAGCCCAAAGGACAGAAAGGAGAAAACTGGGAATATTGCTTATTTTTCTCTAAATACCTGGATGCGTGTGTGCGTGTGTGTGTGTGTGTGTGTGTGTGTGTGTGTGTGTGTGTGTGGTGCTGGGGATCGAAGAACTCAGGACCTGTGCATACCAGGCAGGCTCTCTACTGCTGAGCTACATCTTACCCTCCCCCCAACACCTTTTGAAAGGATCTTGGTATGTAACCCAGGCTGGGCTTGAACTCCCTAGGTAGTCTAGGCTGGCCTTCATCTTACAGTTCACCTGCTTCTACTTCTTAAGTGCTGGGACTACAGTTATGTGTGACCACACCCAGCCTAGATGTCCTCAAAGAGGACACTTGTTCAGAGTTTTGTGCTGACAATGTATACGGGTAAGTTATTTGCAAACTCTCGTTTGAGGCATCCATGGAAAAACAGAGAAGATAGGACAGCTCTGCGTGTTCTCACGATCATGTGCCCTGCTGGCTCAGCATCTCCACCAGTACACAAAACTGCTAGAAGGTTCTACTTTGACACCTTCACATGTAAGGTTTAGACCTGTCCTGACCTGAGTGACGGAACTTGGTCTTCTAGATTTCTGAAAAATCACCTTTCTCAGGAAGACCTAGCCAACCAGATGGAAAATCTGGCCAAGTTGCCCAAATATGACTATCAGGATGTGGGAGCTGAGGCTGTGGAGAAAGACCCAAGATTTCTTCAAGTCATGTCTTTGATGGCAGCAGATGATGCTTTGGGATCAGGTACTTGGTGCGCTTTTTTTTTTTTTTCTTCTCATTCTCTGTTGGGATGCCCACCAAGACATCTATGTCTTGGCCTTAACATTATGCTCTGCCCTCTTCTTGGACAGCCATTCATGGACCAGGGGGCTGCATATTCTCAAGCACCAACTTGTCTTTGTTTGTAAGCTCATCCTAAAGTTGGAAAGACGTCATTTCCCAGCTCCAACCCCACAGGGATTCTTCATTTTTTGCCTGATCTCTCCATTTGCCTCATTCTGTGTTTGCCAAGTGTTTGCTCTGTGGGAAGAGAGCTAACAACATACCACTTAAAGCAAGATTTTCCTGCCCTTTGGAAGCATTTTTTTCTGATATAAAACAATATTTTCTAATCAGGGAAGGGCTAGAAATACTTAGATCCTGAAATTGTCTAAAATGTATCTCTGATCCTTGCATCTTGCTGACTGACACCTGTCTAACAGGTTCAAGGAAGAACAACATTTTCCTATTTATTATCTGTGTGACTTTTATGTCAGTCAATTAACCACCACAGACCTCGGTCTTACCATTCATAAAACTAGGCTAAGACCAGTATCTCTTTTTAGAGTTGTAGACATAAAGCTTCTTAAGCATTAACTATGACAAAATGCTAGCTGTAGTCAAGGTACTTTTTATTTTGAAATACCCCCAAACAGAATATTTTCTAGCCCTTTTCAGTTTGAGTTGATCATGCCAGAACTAAAACAACACAAAAACAGAAAACCTGAGGCCATTCCCCAAATGGAGAAAAGAAAACATGCAAAGAAAAAGAAAGCAGACTCATCAATATTGAAACACTTGCCAGTGTGTGGACGCCTGCTAGCATGTGTGTCATCTTTGTGTCTACGTCAGACTTCCTCAGAGCACTTCCTGTTTAATGCTTGACAGGGCCTGATATTCAATCAACAAGCAGGACCAAAGATAAGACAAACACAGGAGCTGGGCTCAGAAGGAAGATCCAGAGTCTCATCTTGGTAACATTCCACTGGCACGTTGGAAGGGGAAGAGAAAGAACCCTTAACTGAGGCTGACCATGCAAACCCTTCGGATCCTGTGCTTAGTGCATGTTACATAGCTGTGGATATAGGCATAATTGATGAAGCACTTATGTAGTATTACACATATAACATATCATGTAATAAAAGCTTATATATGTTATAACTGCATATGTATGTGTATCTATGTGTGTGTATGATAACACATAGGTGAATGATTGGGAGGTGTGAAGGAAGTGTGGGTACTCCTCACAGTGCACGGAACCTGTGTTTCCTGAAAATTCTGGAAGGCTGGTCATTTTCCTTGGCATTGGTTAACAGAAGTGAATAGCAATGCTTAGCCATTCATGATTCATCCCATTAATTCAGAGCTCAGATTGCACCAAGCTACACACACGGAACCATCCTCGGATGTACTTGGAGGCTTGGTAGGAATCCTGCCCTAGCCAGGGGAATGCCCACTATTCATTTTACAGAAGCAGAAGAATTGAGGGGGGAATCTGGGCTCATCTCTGCAAGAAATGTGGGCTTGAAATCCAGCGTTCAGCTACCTTGAAGCTTTTATGTTGGTTTTGAACTTCACATACATTAAAACTGCATCATCTATCAATCTTACAGTTAGATGTCACTTATGAAAATCTACTGAGTATTGTTTTCATCTTGCCTTACAACAAGCTGCGAAACCTCATGAATACTGAATAGTGCTGGAAACACAGCACATCTTTTATTTTTAAAGGTCTCGACAGTTTGGAATGTCAGGATTTCTTTGTTGGAAATTGCACCTCAGCACGCCAAGTGGGGCTTTCTTCTCCGGCTTCTGTTCTGCCCAGGAGCGAGAGGCTCATCACCTTACATCATTAGTGTGACTACTGCAGGCCTGCTGCCACTTCCTGCTTTTGAACCCTGCTGGTGTGAGTCAGTCATGGGGGAACCATGGGGTTCAAGTGGACATTGCCATAAAGCTGTGATCTGGCAAGGAAACACTTGGGGGGGGACAACCTAGGTCACCATTTGACCACCTTCTCTGGCAATGTGTCCTCATCCATATGTCAATTTGATATGAGAGAGAGAGAGAGAGAGAGAGAGAAAACATTTAAGAATTACCATGCATTCTTTTGTATTTTCTCTTTGAAGATACTTTCCCACAATTCATTTATTCCATGAATATATCCTAAATGGTTACTCTATGTTGCACTTGATCACAGAGAACTTACAAAGAGAGACAGCTTCCCTACCCACAAGGAACTTGCATTGCCAAAGTGGGAGGTGACGATGATGATGGCTGATCTCGGTGGTGCTGGCCAGGTGCCAGGGACTGCTGTGCCCGCTGCATGAATATCTGTCCTAAGCACTTTACCAATAATAACATATTTGACTCTTGTAATAAACCTATGAAATACCATCATTATTAAAGATTTTATATAATATTGTGTCTAGGTGGAGAAGAAAGAAAACCAAAACTCGAGTAGACTGGAGGTACTTTGTTCAGATTTCCCTGCAGCCCGTCAGCTGGGGCAGACCAGCACCTCGCCTGTCAGTTTGCACATGTTCTCTGCAGTTCCTTACAGCCTGTATCACTCCCTATGGTCTAACCTCATGCCTGCTGCATGCAGCTGGTTGGATTCGCTGGATTAATACAACAGGACTCAAAAAGCTGAACAGCTTTGATTTGAGAATCTTATAAAGAAATATGGACCAACCTACTTCCCTCCCTCCCTCTCTCCCTCCCTCCTTTCCTTCCTTCCTTCCTTCCCTTGCAGCGACTGGCCACAAACGTGTTATATACTCAAGGATGACCTTAAACTTCTGATCTTCCTGCCTTCACCTGCTGAGTGCTGGGATTACAGGCATGTACCACCACACCTCACTCATGTGGTGCTGGGGGCCAGCACTCTACCCGCTGAGCTACATCCCTAGCACCCACATTTTTCTCTAGCTTTTATAGCCTCTATTTTAGAATATGTGGAAGGAGATTCCTGTTTATATTCATCTACCCTGACATCATTCTAAACACGTACAGTGAATGGCCCACAGACCCTTGTGTGACCTGTTCAGAAGAATGGGGAGCAGAGTCTGCCCCTTGTAAGCTGTGTGTTTTAGAGGAAATGACGTCAGCTCTTTCCACCATCATCATTGTCATCTGATAAATGGAGACAATCACATCCCCTATGGAGGTGTTGTGAGGGTCAAATTCACTAATGTCCATAAATGCCTGGCATACATCAGGCATATACTTTAAAAATACTAACACATTTCCAGAGCCTTGTAGCTCAGTGATGGTGATAAGTTCACATATACTATATATTCATATTTTATAAATGTATTATGTATATTTATAGGAATATGAATCTATTAATATGTATGATATATATGTGTGGTCAATGGAATAGAGATATATCTAATCATACTCATATATGGACCTGTTTGACAAATTAGAACCAAATTCTAAGGATTACTTGCAGGTGTCCTTTCTGTCTGAGTCATTTCACAATTCCTCTCCATCGTGTGCCAGGTACATTCCCATTTATCTAACCATTTAGCATTGAGAAGCATGGAATCCTGTCCTGGGGATTCAAATCAAAATGAACAGCCAACTCTCCTGACTTCTCCCTCTACCATCTCCCCTGTACGTAGCTTTAGTGCAGATTTTTTGAACTTCACATTGAAAACTTAGTGACCTTTCTTGGAAACAGGCTGACTGCCCTTCAGTTAGTAGTGGAGATTCCTTTCAGGTACTTTTTGGCAGTCTGTTTAGATCTAGAGCTGGGGACCATGTGTTGGTGCATGATGGCTGTGGTGACGGATGAGTGGCATCCCCTCCCCTTAAGGAAGGCAGGCAGATGGAAATCGCATCAAGACCCACGTGCAAAGCTGCACAAGATTGGGAGAGCATTTGGGTTCTCATGAATTTGAGAAGGGAACTTTGGACAAGAAAACGATGGTTATTTGTCCTGACAAACTGCCTGTTCTGATGGATTAAGTACCACCATCTCAACCCATGAGTACCTTCAGGTCTGGGGACAGCGTCTTCCTGAACTGCACCGTGTAGAACTCTGGCAGAGGCTGATGATCTATGTGGAGAGCAGAGTTTCTGGAGCTGGTGGTCTGAGGGGGAGTGGGTAAGCCACATTAGCCCAGGCTAGAGCATCACTGCCTTCCCAACTTCCCCAGGGATAGCCCAACCCTTTCAGCTCTAACCCCTTCTTTCTAGAAATGTTCCTTCTGAATAAAATGATTATTTCACACACATCATTTGTTTTTCCTTTCTCATCAGCATTTCCTGTCCTCTCACCTTGAAAATACCAAAACCCAAACCATCCCTAAGCACTTTGCAGGCAGAAGCAGCCATGGCCTTGAGTTGTTTCAGATTTACACAGGCCCCTGTGCTCCCATCCTGTCGGGTGCTAAAATCCTGCAGCTGCTCTGTGGACCACCCAGCTCGCCATGAAGCGCATCTGACAAAACGATACTGCTCGCTTCCAGAGCGCCTCACACAGTTATTCTTGGATAAAAGGTAAAGCAAACAGCTAACTGCTCACTGCGGCAGAAACAAAGCCAGTCTAGCCATTTATCAATGCTGGTGACACCCGTATGCTTTAAGCACAGACACCTCTCCCATTACAACCTTAAACGATAACACGATATTATATCAGAAATGACAAATGGTGTGGGGGGTGGGGGCAACCTATACCCAATCGATACCAGCTCAGGAGGAAGACTCGAACGGATCGACAGAGCGGACAGGAATTCTTATCATACTGTCATGTTTTCTGGGTGTCCTGTTGGAACCAGAGGCCAGCCATACTTATTTGGGCGTGACACTTTCCCCCAAGTGCTCTGTAGCCCCCAGACGTGTAGTGAGAGTCAAAATCATTATTGTTGCTCTGTACCCATGCTGTATTGGATTCTAAGAGGCACAGACCGAGGAAATTGATTAGGTAGTTCCTTCTGCAGCTAAGAACTCATTTGGGTTACACACACAAAGGCAAGGGCTCCTTTAAAACCACCAAGCTCAATGAAAAATGGCAAAAATATAATTAGCTCAATGATGCCCCAGGGCTTTCTCTCTATCTGCTCCCCAAATGCTTCTTTTCATTTTAAAGATATTTGTATTGCCCCCTCCCCCAAGAGGGGGCAGCCTTTCCTGTTTAGATTGTGAAGAGATGACTCCTTCAGGAAAGATGGATAGGAGAAGATTGTTCGCACATCTACTCCTGCTTTCTTGTATCATTACGTTTACGTGATGTCAGGCAGGGAATGACTTGGGAAAGGGATCCAGGACTTACAGAAAAGCAGTGGTGGAGGAAATGTGACTGGATGAACATCCGTGAGCAGATAAAAAGAAAGCATCTGTAATAACAGGGCTACCTAGGTTGGACACGCTGCCCTCACCCCGAGCAGTGTGGTGGTGAGAATTCAATGAGGGTCCATGCGAGGAAAGTGACATGGATTATAAGAACATGCAGTTTCCTTCCTGGAGCCAATGTGCTTGACCTAAGGCCTTGTAGAGTTAGCTGCAAAGGCTTAACAAAGACACAGACTTGGAGGGTGTCCTGCCTTGGGCTTCCGATTTGGTATGTTTGAAATTTGTATTATTGAAAATTCTTTAGGAATTTTTTTGTTTTTGGTCTTTTTTTGAGACAGGATCTCCCTGTAGCCCCTGTTGGCCTGGAACTCACTATATAGACCACACTGGCCTTGAACTCAAAGAGATCCACCTGCCTCAGCTGCCCAAGTGCTGAGATTAAGAGCATGTGCCACCACACCCAGCCTAAAAGTCATTTTTTTTCTTTCTTTTTTAAGACAGGGTCTCCCTGTAGCCCTGGCTGGCCTGGAACTCACTATGTAGACCAGGCTGGCCTAGAACTCACAGAGATCCACCTGCCTTTGTTTCCCAAGTGCTGGGACTAAAGGTGTGTGCCACCATGCCCGGCCTGATATTTTTTAAAAAATATTTTCTTTATTATTTTTTATTTTATGTGTATGAGTGTATTGCCTGCATGTATATAAGTGCACCTGTGTTGTGCAATGCTTGTGGAGGTTGGAAGAGGGCATTGGCTCCCCTGGAACTGGAGTTACTGATGGCTATTAGCCTCCATGTGGGTGCTGGGAATTGAACCTGGGTACTCTGCAAGAGCAGCCAGTGCTTTTAGCCTCTGAGCCATCTCTCCAGCCCTGACATTTTGACTTTTTTTAAAAACCAGGTTTGAACGTCAGTGACTTAGCCAATGGTACTTAATAACTAAGTCTCATAAAAGGTCTATGATACAGCATTTTTGGATTTTATGTATAAATATTCTTGCTATCACCAACTAAAAGCAGCCACTGGCGAAACCCGAAAGACAGCACCGAGCCAGGCTTTCCCACAGTGCCAGCTGCCCAACCCAGCGCTGGTCTCAACCAAAGGAAAATATGAAAGAATTAAGACTGAGATGCCTGACTTGGGATGGTTGGGAAAGGAGACCTCAAGAGAAAAGAAAAAGAAAAAAAAAAAAAAGAAAGAAAGAAAATTAACAACAAGAAAAAAAAAAACCCAAACTGGAAAAGTTTTCCAAGGTCAGTAAGAAACCCACCCCATGCTGGGTCCTAAGAAAACGCCATTACTGCAGTGTCAGTGAACTCATGGTCATGTTCAACTTCAATCATTCTTGAATTATGAGAGCCACATTAAAGGAATAAAGGTTAAGAGTCAATAAAATCATTATGCTCTGATGATAGAAGAGGAATAGCGCCATTAAAAACCCTTAATTAAATGACTGACTCAGACAAGGGCTACTAATTAGTGTTACAACCATTAAGTGAATGGTTGTTGGCCAACTAGACCCTCATTTAGTGGGCTAGTAGGAACCATCAAGATTGCTTTCTGGTTGTGAGAGGGTGGGTATACCTGTGTAAGGATGCAAATAGGTGACATGTTTCAGGTATGTTGCTATAAAGCTCACACATTTCCTATGGATCCAGTGAGTTACACATTGATCCTAGTCTACTAGGGATGGAGGAACAAGTTAAATGACAATAGGGAGCCACCAGACTAATTTGGAAGTATGACATTCTCAGAACCTTTTCTATGATTCTGGATCCTACAAGGAGGCCATGCAAGACTTTATAGATATGCTTGATATGCATATCAAGGCCAACAGATATGATACGTGGTCTGGGGTTTGGTAGTAGCTTGACCAATCACTAAAAAGAATATTTGATTCAGCCAGACCAAATATGAATATGACCTATTAAAAAGTTCAAAAATGGTGATATATGCCTGTCAGGCCAGCACTCAGGAGGGCAGAGAGATCGAGGGTAGTGTGGGCTACATAGTGAGACTCTCTGTCTCTCCATCTCTCCCTATGTCTCTCTTTCTCTCACACACATATGCACACATGATAAAACAGTTGAAATGGAAAATAGATGTTAGCATCTGAAAACAGCATCTTGTATAATGGTTTGCACAGTTGGATTTATTAGTTTTTGCTCATGCATATAGAGAAGAGCTTCATACACACACACACACACACACACACACACACACACACACACACACACACACTGAGATGTTGACCTCTGGGTGACCAAAAATAAGAACTTTGGATTTGCTTAGTTTTGCTTAGTTTTATTTTTTAATATTTCAAAATTTGCACAATTTGTTAGTTACTATCCTTATAAAAAGGTTCTTTTCATTTTTACGTGTATGCGTCTGTGTGTCTGTGAGTATGTGCACATGAGTGCAGTACCCATGGAGGACAGAAGAGGGCGTCAGATACCCTGGATCTGGAGTTACTGGTAGTTGTGAGCTGCCTGACGTGAGTGCTGACAATTAAACCTGGGTCCTCTGTAAGAGCAGCAAGCGCCCTCCAACCTCAAAGGGTTATTTTTTAAGAGGAACAAAATGCTCAGAAAAACAAGTGTTAATCTCTCCTCCTCCCTTCTCCTCTCCTCCTCTTTCCTTCCTCTCCTCTCCTGTCCCTAACAGGAATATTCAAAAAAAAAAAAAGTGAGTCAGATCCATTCACTGCAAGTTCTGGTATTAGTCAGCATTTTACTTCCAGAAACATGGTCCAGACTGGTACCCAGTAGGTCAAGTAAGAGCTTATTAGGTGAATCGTGTCTATACGTCACTTTAGATTCCATAAGGGACACAGACCGTGGCACTTAGAAAGGATAACCAGAGGGAAGGTGGCTCCGTCACAGCCACACAGCACGGTCAGAAGAAATGAGACAGAGGCAAATGGAAAGAACGTGAGACTCGCTCAGGGGGAGCTGCCGAGAAGAAAAGGATGGCTTTGCCTTGATGTGCATGGCTTCCCACAGCGTAGTGGGTGGTGATTTTGCCAGCAAGGTCTTCCTGTATCTTTCTCAAGGGAGCACTCTGCAGGCCAATGGGGAGTTCGAAGCCTCAGCTTCCATCTCCCCGAGTACTCAGGGAGGGGACGAGGTCAGCAGAGTGGCTTTTCTATCTCACCCTTTCCCTCACGCAACTGACCCATCTCATTACTGGTCTTCTACTTGTCCATGAAAACAAGCCTTCAGTGACATGATGTTTTGAACGCCTCAAGACGGGAGATGGTGACATAGCCGCTTTAACTTTAGCAAGCAGGATCTGAGTGGGCACTCACTGATAAACTGTGAGCTCATATTTTTCTAAGAAATTGCTGAGAATCTCTGTGTAGTCACCTCTCCATGAAAAACGTGTGCAATGTGTGCACGTGTGTATATGCTCGTGTGTGCATGCATGTGAAGTATGTATGTGTGAAATGTCTGTACATTCATGAGCACGTGTGAAGTATGTGCATGTGTGTGAAGTGTGTGCATGCAGCTCTGTGTGCGTATGCATGTGGGGCCTACCTGGAGGAAGTGCGCAGGTCTTTGGGGATTATAGCCCACCCCACTTTCTGCCCAAGCGCTCAGTTTCCTGTTCGCTACTTTGTTGCCACAGACTGAGCCGCTCCTGCCCCCATCCTTCCCCACCCTCTGAAAGCATGACCAACATAAACCAGTCTTCCCAGCAGCTGCTTCTGTGAGCTTTTTTTCTGCTGCTTTTATCACAGTGAGGGGAGAAGGCGCCAACACTGACAGCACAGAGTCGTTATAATCCGAAGAAGGCATTTCCGGAAACCCCCTATCCTTCCTGTGCCCTGCCTGGATGAGCTGTGGCTTCCAACTTGTGTGTGTGTGTGTGTGTGTGTGTGTGTGTGTGTGTGTGTGTGTGTCCCAGGCCAGATGACTTTGACCTGTATTGCCATCCCTCAAAGGTAAAGGACAAGGCTTCCCGCCTCGAGCTTTTTCAGTCGGTTTGTACTGCCTTGGGAGGCCTGAGTGCCCAGGAGGGGAGACACGTCCTGAGCACCTGTCCCACAGTGACCTTTAAACTTTTCACATTTTCCCAGAGTAGATACAGGGGTGTAGAGATGCCCTGATTTCGTAGATCCGTGGTCTAGCAGCAGGGGAAGGGTTACTTTCCACCACTGCTAGGAATCCAGGACAACTGTTCCTAGGATTAACACTGAAAAGTGTTTGAAACTCATGGATTGCCTGCCTAGCTGGCAAGTTCAAGGAGAGGCACAGAACAGCCCACTTGTCCTGATTGGGGGTGTCCTGAAATTCCATCTGAACTAGACAACCATTCAAAAGACAGGAGCAGCTTCATTAAACATCACAAAAGAATGGCTCGCATCTACATGTGGAGTATTGGTATTGAACACAGCCTCTATCCCTTGAAATAGTGGAAGGCAGAGAATTACAGGGAGAAATTAAGAAACATTCATATCTAAACCATCAGGGAATGAGGATTGGCAGAAAACCTCCCAGGAATGTGCCATGTTTTACTCTGAGCACATCTGTCAAAGGGAAAAATGGTCCCTCGGATTAGCCAGCGCTGGCACAAGGTGGACCACTTAGAGCCATTACCAGCAAACATTAAGTTACCCACTTTGATCAATGCAATTGACTTGATACCATTCAGTATTAATTATTTGCAAATCTTTAACCAATGCCTGTTTAGACTGGGAACTCGTTGAGGGGGAGCACTGCCTGTTTTTCCATTCGCTACTCTGCACTTTCAGCCAGAGTGTGGGGATGGCGTGGGGGGCAGGTGTGGCTCCGTCCATATTTAAATGGATGAACAAATGAGTGAATGAACTGAAGAAAGCAAGTTCCTGAAAAAATATACTGGGGTGGGACTAGGGGCAGTTTATTACATATGGATATGGATGGGAGAACACAGGGAAGGGGACGGAAGGGAGGGAAGAAGGGAGGAAGGGAGGGAGGGAAGGAGGAAGGAAGGGAGGGAGGGAGGAAGGAAGGAAGGAAGGAAGGAAGGAAGGAAGGAAGGAAGGAAGATGGCATCTATAGGAGAGCCCAGTAGTGAATGACTTTAAAAATGAGCGAACACACAGACACACACAGACACA
>NW_008340140.1:3161400-3189017 GCF_000622305.1 Nannospalax galili
GAGGGAGGAAAGGAAGGAAGGGAGGGAGGGAGGAAGGGAAGGAGGGAGGGAGGAAGGGAGGAAAGGAAGGGAGGGAGGAAGGAAGGGAGGGAGGGAGGAAAGGAAGGAAAAAGGAAGGGACAGACCAGATGCTGCATGTGGCACACAGTAGGTGTTATATGAACAATCCTCTAGGACCCCCCAAGGGCAGTGTCTGGTCCCAGCCTGTGCACTGGAGCCACTGTGCAGCTCTTACTTCGGTGTGTTTTCCAATCTCGTTTTGTTAAATTGGATTTCCTGGTCAGCACCACTGGTCACCTGAGGACAGCCATCAATGTTAACACAAAAGCATACGTCCCCTCCTCAGGGCTGGCGATGTGCCCAACTGCCTGCTGCTGCAGGTCCTGTCCCCCTTCTAGCCAACCTATTCGTTTGCAAGAGTGATGTGGAGCTTCGATGGATTCCCCATGCTCCGAGTAAAACAGGATCCATTTGGACTTCTCTCCCAGTTGTATGTGCAGAGTAGAGATGTAGATGCACACAGACATCAGACTCAATGCTCCTTTCAGAACTGGGGTGCCAAAGTGAGCAAAACCACCCGAATTCTACCCTGGGGTATCTACCGTCTTTGGTGTGTAGGCAGCTGGGCTGTAAGAAGCAAGCCATAACTTACAAACAATGTGATTTCAGAGACTGAAACCACAGAAGAGGTGAAGTGAGTGTGGGGAAGAGATTCTTTAGCGGGGTGGCGAGGGGAGTAAGTCAGTTTACTGTGACCAGCAAGCGATGCAAGAGTGGGCAGAGAGTAGGCACAAAACACTGAGGTCACAAAGAGCTGAGCCCGGAGCTCAGCAAGTTGAGGGTCCAGGAGGGAGGAAATAAGGTAAGCAAGGCAGTCGGGGCCAGGTGAGAGCTGGGGTTCAGTCACAGGAAACCTTTGGAGGGTTGAGCCAGGACAGCGTGGGACCAGATTCCCCAATTCCCAGAAGCTCCAAGCCTGCTGACCCAGAGATATGACTCCTTGTTTCTAGTCAGACCTGTTTCAGCAGTGAGCTAGGGGAAGGTAGCTAGACGTGTGCATCTTCTTACACAGGCTTTCTTTCGGAACCACACATTTCCTCTTTTGTAGTCTGATTCGTCCTAAGGAGACCCGACTGGCCCAAAGCCAGAACAGCTGCCCAGGTGTGAGCTCTGTGTAAAGCAGCATTTGGCCCCATGCTTAATTCATTTGTAGACAGTGAGCCTGGAGCAAGGAGACCCATGCTGACTGACAGTGGCCATGCCTTTGAAATTCCGGAGTCCTTCTACTTTAGGGTCATTCCTTAAGTGCATTCTGCTAAGACTTAACCAACCGGCCCTCCAGAGGAAATGCCGCCCCCCACTCTTACAATTACAACCCAGTTCTAATCAAGTAATAAATTCTATCCCCTATGTAAAAAAATGTAACGAAAGATGGATTTGGGTAATATGTTCTTTCTCCTGGCATAGCAACGAGATCCGCACACAATACTATCAACAGGCTCAGGACAGAGGCCAACACCCCGTTTTCCTTTTCCATCTCAATCTTTTATTGTGGCATCTCTGGAGCCCGTGAAGTAATTAAGGGAAAGAACACTCAGTGCCACACAACCTCACCCAGCCATTTCCAAAATGGATTGAAATTCTATAAATGACAGATTATGCATCTATAGGATGCATCTGCTGAGACTTGTATTTTCCTTTCAGAAGGTGTTTCTATTCCAGTTAGTCTGTACATCATGTGATATTACAGTTGCTAGGGTAACTCCATTTTTTTTTTTTTTAAAAGGAGAACAACAGGGTAAATAAGCATGTAAATTGGCTTTGGTACTATGTAAATTCTAGTGAATCTGTTATCGTTACCTTGACGAATAAGGAAAAAAATAACTGGTATTTATCCTTGCTCGCTGGCCCCAAGTATGCTTTGGTTTGAACTTAAAATTTGTAAGGTACATGTATGTTATATGCCAAAGGGTCTGTAGATATATGTGAGGAGATGTGATAAAAATGGGAGGAAGTGTGGACAAAGATGTGAGGTCACCCGAGGACCAGGGAAGGATAAAGAGAGGAGAAGCTCATTGGCAAGAGGGGATCAGTGAGCCTGTTCTGAGCCAGTGCAGAGAAAAGCTCTCATGCGGTATGCAAACTTCTTGGTACCCAGGTAGCTTTTCCACATGACATCTCTCCTCTGACTTGCCTGGACTCTTTTCATGTTAGACTTCCAACAAATCTGCAAAGCTGCTTGTATGGTTTTTCTTTTAAGATTTATTTTAAATTATGTGTATGTGTCTGTGTCTGTGTAGGGGTATGTGCACGTGAGTGCAGTGCCCACTGAGGCCAGAATAGGGCATCATGTTTCCTGGAGCAGGTGGTTGTGGACTGCCTAATGTGCATGCTAGGAGCTGAATTCAGGTCTCTGCAAGAGCAGTATGTGCTCTTAACCCCCGAGCCATCTCTCCAGGCCTTGGTTATATGCTTTTGGTGAAACAAAAGTCATGAATGAGGTCTGTGTGATAAGTAATGATGGGAAAGAGTAAAAATATGTTTAAGTTCTTTTTGCATGTTGCATTTAGATGTCTTATTCAGCTGGTTTTCATTTTATCATTGAAGTTGGCAGGGGCCATCAGGATCAGATGTGGTGTGAGTCAATTTGGAAGAATTCCTTAACGGTATGAACAGAGAAAAACATCCAACCGCGATCCCTTCTGAGCAAAGAGATGCTTCTGTAACGGGTATCAGCAGTTCCGCCAATAAAGATTGGGATCAGAAAGCACAATGTGGGCACCGGAGAGATGGCCCCACAGTGAAGGGCACTGGCTGCTCGTTCGATTCCCAGCACCCACATGGCGGCTGCCAACTGGCAGCAACTCCAGTTCCAGGGGATCAATGCCCCCTTCTGACCTTCATGGGCATTGCACAACATGAGCGCACTTACATACACGCAGGCAATACACTCATACGCATAAAAAATAAAAATAAAATAAATAAAATATTTATTATGGATGAAGAGAGGCACAGCAGTTAAAAACACTGGCTGCTCTTTAACCTGAGTTAAAAGATCCAGGTTCAAATCCCAGCACCCACATGGCAGCTAACAATCATCTGTAGCTCCGGTTCCGGGGAATCCAATGCCATCTTCTGACCTCTATGGGCATTGCACAACATGGGTGCACTTATATACATGCAGGTAACACACTTATACATGCAAAAATTAAAATTAAAATTAAAAAAGGAAAATACATTAGAAGGGAAAGATTGAGGACAGTGGTAAGCCAATTTACAAACCCAACAGAACATAGTCTGACCAAATGGCAGGGATTTGGCTTAAAAAAAAAAACTCTTGGGGCTGGGGAGATAGCTCAGCTAATGAAGTGCTTACCATGCAAATGTGAAGACCTGAGTTTGATTCCCAGAGCCCTTGTAGAACACCCAGTGTGGTGCCCTGTGCGCCTCATCCCTGCACTGGGGAGGTAGATGGAGATTAGCCAAGCTTTGAGGCTGGCTGGTCAGTCAGCCTAACTGAACTGGTGAGCTCTGGGTCCATGAGAGGCCACATCTCAATAAACAAAAGCTATGGCTCCTAAGGAGCAACAGCTAAGAGGGATCTCTAGCCTCTGCACACACACATGCACGCACATACACACACACACTTGCACCTGTGTCCTTGCATGTGCACATACATGCATATGCAATCAATAATAAAATCTTACTAGGCTATGGTTTAGTTCAGTGGTGAATGGTTGCTTAGCACGTCCAAAGGCTCTGTTCTATCCCTAACACTAAAATAATAAATAAATAAAGTAAATACTGAACCAAAAGCAGAACTTAATTTTTTTAGCAAATGGTTGTTTCAAATACATTGCTATAGCAAGTGTCTAAGAAAAGTTAGGGTTGTAAATTATTAGTTTAAAGATTTCATGCTATAGGAATTCTTATAGGAAGACATAAAGAAGTATATATCTTGAAAACATTGGGCCAGCGTGATGGCTTAGAAGGTAAAGGTACTTGCCACCAAGGCTGACCACCTGAGTTTGGTTCCCTGGAACTCACATGGTGGAAGAAGAGAGCCAGCACTCTTGAGTGGTCCTCTGAGCCTCTCACGCACACACCCATGCACAAATACACACAATCAATCAATCAATCATCAATCAATCAATCAATCATCAATCAATCAATCAAATTTGAAATGGAAATTTATAGCGAATTCTGATCTATTCTTTGGCACCTGGAAGCCATCACTATTTGGAACAAATATTGTAAAGAAAAATTAAGTGTCATTTTGCTTTATCTGCTTATGAAGTGAGGCTTATGACCTAGTGAAGGTTTATTCCTGAGTGGGACTTGGGGATCTTATCAAATCTCATAAGTTGTGACTGAATTTCCTTCCCTCTGAAGATCCTTCATTCAATTTATCGAGATTGGAAGGCAGTGTGTGTGAACACTCAATGATACAGTGGACACCTTCCTCACTGCTCCTCACTGCTCATTCATCACTTTCCCCACTAAGCCAAGCTTCCGATGAACCTAGGGTATGCATTGCAGTGGATGGACTTTTAGAACTGGGGACATGCACAACAAGAGGGTCGGGCTGGGGAGGTGACTCGGTGAGTAAAGAGCTTGCCATGCAAGCATAATGGCCTGAGTTCAGTCCCCAGAATGCATGTAAGGAGCTGGATGTGAGAGTGGACCTGTAATCCTATCACAGGGGAGGAGGAAACGGGAATCCTTGAAGCTTGCTGGCCAGCTAATCTTGTCACATCAGTGAGCCCAGGTTCAGTGACAGACTCAGTTTTAAAAAATAAACTGGAAAGCGATTGAGGAAGACATCCAATGTCAACTCTAGCCCTCGGCCCCCAAACAGAGAGGGGCGGGGTTAGGAGCTGAAAGAAACAAAAAGAATGAATCAATGGTGACGCGAAGCTTCCTTCTGCCTCTCGCCTCTCAGAGTGACAGGCAGAGAATCGACAGCTAATTCAAGATCCGTCCAGGCAGTGATGCACCGAGAGAGAAAGTAAGCTGCAAAGGAGGGTGGGAACATTCTGGGAGGTTCTGAGTGTCAAGACAGAAGTTGGTGTGGCGTCACTGTCTGCTTCAGCCAAGATGTGATGGGTCCCTTCTAGAAGGAGAACAGCAGGAAAGCGCAGAAATGGAAGGTAACCGAGGTTAATTTATGGAAATTAGCCAGGTCGTGAAGCCAGGAGGACATATCCAGCAGAGCTTCAAGAAAGGAGTGGTGATGTATGAGGAATCTGACTTTTAACAGGTCATGAGACAGTGACAGCTGGTGGGAGTCCAAAGTCGGAAACAAAAGCTGACATTTCCAAAGCAATGCGTGCAGCAGGCAGACATGGCAAACAATGGGACGGACAGTAGAAACCCCATTTCAGAGATGAGCAAGTGGGAACTCAGAAAGCCAGCCAGGACAGGATCCATACAGAACAATAACGGGGCCACTTCCACACTGGGCACCACGGACACTGTCTGGAAACTACAGTTCTTTTTTCTAAAATATATTATTTGTTATTTTTATTTTATGCAGAACATATTGCTTGCATGTTGTATAAGTACACCCCTGTCATGCAGTGCCTATGGAGTCGGAAGAGCAAGTCGGATCCCCTGGAACTGGAGTTATGGACAGTTGTTAGGCACCATGTGGGTGCTAGGACTCGAACCCAGGTCCTCTGTAAGAACTGCCAGTGCTCTTAACTGCCGAGCTATCTCTCCAGCCCTGAGACTACAGTTCTTAAAGGTGTGTGGCAACATCTTCATTTCCTTTAAAATCAGAAGAAAACCAAACTTGTGAGTGGAAGAAACTTGCCTACATATAAAATATTAATTTATTTGTTCTTATACTAATGTAGTAATAAAATGTAATTTAGAACACCCTCCCTTTTTTTGAGATGGGGTCTCGTGTAGCCCAGGCTGGCTTCAAACTTGTAATGTATTCAAGAATGACTCTGAACTTCTGATCCTCCTGCCTTTACTTCCTGAGTGCTGGGATTACAGGTGTGCACTGCCATGCCAGGTTTATGTAATGCTGGGCATCCAACCCAGGTCTTCATGTATGCAAAGCTAGCACTTTAGCAACTGAGATACATCCCCAAACCCCTAATACTGTTTAATTAGAAGAAAGGGCCCCACAGGCAAAAGGAGATGGGTACACAGAAGTCAGAATGCTGCTCTAAGAGCCAGAAATGGAATTCAATCCCATGTCTAAACCCTTGCTTTTCAGACTGTGGCCTAAGGACCAGCAGTATCCAAAGTATTGGGAGCTTCTGGGAGAGGTGGAATCTTGCGATACCACAGACTTGCTGAATCAGTCTGTGCATCTTAATGAGCTCCCTACATGATTCTTCTGCATGTTAAAATTTGAGTTGCCCTTGACTGAACTCTCATCCACCAATTGATACTAATTCATACTCCTCGCTTAAGCCATAGAGGTCTTAAACTAAACTGGAGCCCCAAGCCATGGGGTTACAAAGGCTGAGCTGTCCTCTACACCTGGTTAGGTAACTGATTTCCCTCTGTGAGGCATGCAGGCTCCTAGAGAACAAATGAAGAAATGTACTCCTAAATGAAATACAATGTTGGGATAATAATGTTGATTAAGTTGTGAACGTTCTGTTACCCTTGACTTATGCCTGTGAAATAATTAGTGAGTTTGTACCAGCTACAGTCACCTACTATAGTAATCAGAACTGTACAAAAGATGCTTGGCTTGGAAGGGAGGTGTCAGCCAAGTCCTGTGTGGATTTTTGACTATTATAACAATGCTCCTGAGCAACTCCCCAATTAAGAAGTCTCCAGAAACCTACCCGCCAGACCCTGCACTGGGGACTGGGGGGTGCTGAGCCCACAGTTGCCTCCTCCCCAGAGGGATCTAGGGCTGACCCTCTGACACCTGCTGCCTCAGATGCATTCAGTGGCTTTTTAAGGTGAGGGGAGGGAGCTATGTGTGAGAGGTATTCACTGAGGCCTTGATAGGAAGGGAAAGCTGAGTGAAGGAGAGGAAGTAAGAATTGGAGGAAAGTTGGGACTAAAGACTGAGACAGAGCCCAAAGATGCCCTTGTAAGTACTAAGCAATAACTACTAGGTGCAGATCATGCAACTGTTAACACACCTAGTGAATCAAAGAGCAAGGAGCAGCTCCGTCCCTGCCTAGTGAATGCCCACTGTCTAGAGCAAAGTCAGTGTGTGTGTGTGTGTGTGTGTGTGCACCCTTCATAACACTTGCAAGTATCTGAGTTCTTTCTTTCTAATTATTATTTTGTCAGTTAGCTGTTTTAAATTTGTTTTTATTGAATTTTTGTGTATTTTATACAGAACATCTCAAAGAATATTAATCATCTTTATATCCCCATCCCCACCGGCATCCTCTCATAGTCCCCCCACTGGAACCCCTATACTCTTTCACCCATATTAAGGCCCAATGTGTCAATATCCCTAGATGTTCCCCAGTGGAAGTCCATCCACTGAGGTCTAGGCAGCCTATCTAAAATCTCTTGATTTAGGAAGATCAGCTCTTCTTCGCTCAGCAGTAACCAGCTGCCAGTGTTTCCTCAGCTAAGATTGGGGTCTGCTGTTGATTTCCCCAGTTCTGTGCTGGGTTTTTGTCTGCCCAAGTTTGCATGGGAGTTAGATATTTTTTTTCACTCAATATCCTTTGCTAGAAAATTTACCCCCATGAAAATAAGGCTGTGGTCCTTCACTGCAATATCCCCATTAGCCAAACAGATGGTACGTAATACATGCTGCATAAATAGCAGGTGACTCCATCAAAGAGAGGAAGAATCAGCTCTTTCCTGCTTCACAGGTCAGGATGTGCAGACCTGCGCTCAAGGCATCCTGATACACAGGTGGACTTGCTCATTCCTAAACTAACTCCCCATTTGATGCTGCATGCAGGGCTGCTGCTCACCTCACTCCACCCGCTGGCTCAGTTGCTCACCAGTGGAACAGTTGAGGGGAGGTTGCTCTGCCTTCCCTGAAGGGGTTTTGTGAGAACAGAAAGAACAAACGTGAGCATGCGCTGAAAGGGATGCTAAGTTTCCTCAAAGAAAGCCATTGGTAACAGCACAGGGGTGCCATTTTCCTCCTGGGCACAGGGAGCTGGTCAGCAGTGGAGACTTCCCCACGTGGTCGTCTCATTGCACTTTGTTCTGAAGGTTGGGGAAAGGAAGCTTGAAGGCCTTTGTAAAAGAGAGAACTTTGAAAGTGTGATCCATTCCAACCCTTGGTGATGGAGGCTGTGCAGTACCTAGTCAGCCTCCTTACTTCTCCCCCACTTCCTCCTTTACCTCCACTCCTTCCCTCCACCCTGCTGGTTTTGTTTGGAACCCAGTTAGAAACTGCTGCATTACTCTAGATTCACCTCCTATCAGTACTCTGAGAATACCCTCCTTGAGTGTGAGTCATCCCAAGTCCATCCCAGGTTTTCCATGTGGGAACCTGTAGGGGTTTGAATGAGAAATGTATTGAATACTTGGTCCCAGTTAATGGCACTGTTTTATTGTGTGTGGGGGGTAGTTATGGAACCCTTAGGAAAAGGAGTATGGCTGTCAGAAGTATATAGTTGGGGGCTCTCTCTACTTCCTGTGCTTGGATGAAATGTGTTCTCTTTGCTTCCTGTTCCTGCCAGCATGCTATCCACCCCCCTCCCCCGCGATAATGTACTCTATCACTCTGGTACCATAAATCAAAATAAACTCTTCCTTAAATTACTTTTCTCATGGTATCTTACCACAGTAACACAAAGGCAGCTAATGCAGAATGCATGTGGCCAAGTTATTAAGACAGAGTAAACCCAAGGATTCATCCCCGGACATGGTTTCAAACAGCTCACCTCTGAGTGATGGCTTGACAGCAATTTACCAGAACGTGTCCTCACCCTCATTCCACAGGAGGGAGCTGGGGGCTCCAGACCTATAGACAGGTGGTCCAAAGAGGCAGAGCTTAAAAAAAGGAGCCTGGGCTTCAGCCTCCACCAACAGTGGTTCACTTAACAGTGAACCTGGGTGCCATGTCCATGGGACTTGCCTTATTATTTTAAAGTTTGCCGAGCATTCTGGCAAGTGGCTGTGGTGTAAGCATGTTGGTCAGTCCTCTACTGATGGGTACAGAGGTGGTTTCTCCAATTTTTCTTTAAAGCTATTCACTTCAGTTTCCACGTAGACTGTGAACTTGAAGGCTACAGTGAATTGCAGCTACAGTTTACATGCCTGTGTGTGGGGTGAGCCCTGGGCATCCTTGGCTCATGAATCTTCTGAGACAGGCACTTTCATTACCCCACCGGACAGAAGAGGCAGTTGAGACACCTACCACTGCACAAGAGTCTAGGGGAGTTGGACTTCCAAGCCTTGTTTCAACCCTTCCTCATACCCTACTATATGAGGTTCATCCTGGTGCCTTCTGTGAGGTGTGGTGGTTGGTGTTTCTTGGCCATACCCTGGTAAGTGGTATGAAATGTCATGGGAAGACTAGAGTCAGCCATCCAGGGCATGAATTGTGGCTCAGCCTTTTACCAGTAGCTGTGAACCCTTAGCAAGTTCTGTGGATGTTGTGTCCCTCACTCTCCATCTTTTGAAATAGAAATGATAGTACCCATCTCACAGGATGTGGACTTAGCAAAATAATTCAGCACAGAGGAAGCATGTGGGAAATCCTACAAATGAGTCAGGCTGGACTGCGAAGTTGCCCTTCCCTCATCCATCCCACAGCAGCCTATGTCTGGTGGACACTAGATAAAAACTGTCAACTGACAAGAATTTTACCAGATGCTCTTTAAATATTTCAAATACCAACAAACAATAACATTGGCATTTTTTCAATAAATGAGCTTTAAAAATGGCCAGTAGGATAGGAAAGCAACAGGGGAAAGAATTCTCAAAAAGATTTTACTAATTGATCACAAATAGCATGGACTTGGACTTGAACTGGGGAAAGAATCTTGAAAATTCCGCCCTGGTTCTCTTGCGAGCTTGGCTTTCATTCACTAAAACTAAGCAAAACTGATGTGGTTCAGAGTTAAAAGTAGAGATATACTGATAATTCCTCATTTCTAAAGTGGCCTCTCATTCTAGGCAAAGTAAGCTAGAAAAAAAATGGTAGACAAGGCTGGAGAAACTGAGTTTTGCATAAAACATTTTTTTTCTAGAAATTTCTAATGATTTTTGAGGCTTCCTGTCTTTGTGGGCCTTTTTTTGTGTTCTTGATTTATTCATATGAGCCAGGATGACTTATTAATCTAGCGATAAATTTCTTCCTGAGGTTGTAATTTTCATCTGGAGGAACGAAAAACGCTCCTCTTCACATTAATGATCTATACGGTTTGGAGTCACAATACCTTCCTCCCTTTGTTTAAGAAGAAAACAACAATAGCAATGATAGGTGTAAAGGGTAGAGACTCGCCTCTGTGTACTCAAGTCAATCAGAAAGCAAACAAGGAGAGCTGGTACTGGGTACCACGGGTGGCTCGAGAAGAATCAGCAGTGCTATCTTTATTATATTTAGGACCTATAGCTCATGCATATAGCTCAAAATCAATTAATTTAAAGTAATAATTTGTACAAACACTCCCACAAAAATTTTTAAAGGGTATTAAACACCCTGTTTTATAAACATAACACTTAATTTAGGAAAAAAAACATTTAGAAGGTAATGCATTTAGGATAAATGCACAACACATGAAAATAATAAATGAAATTTTCCCAGTTTAGAAAATGAATGTAATTAATTAACATTTAAATTACATTTTTAATTGCAATCATGCCCTCCCAGGGGACTCATAAGGGACCATAATTGCAATTAAAAGCATGTGGATTAGATAATAAAACAATACACGGTGTCTGGAATGTGCGATTTAAAATGGAAAACAGACATTGTTATCGGCACATCTAACTTAATTGTAGCCATAAAGCAAATGTGCTGTACAAAATAAAATTCACATACGGGAACATTTAATTCTGGAGTCTCTTAAAGGGGACACGCTTGAGAGCACATTTTATGACAGGTTCTGCTGGAAACAGCCCTTTAAGGCTTTCAGATCGAGGGCTGGTGCCTTAATGTTTTTGCATTAATAAAAGCAAAGCTGAATGTTCCTATTAAAACACACAGATACATTTAAGTAAGAGATGAAATCCGATGTCTAAATTTAAGTGGCGATGCATAATTCTATTAGCTGGACAGACTGTAAGGCCATGTAATTTTGAGGGTGTGCTTCCCCCCCCCCCCTTTTTTTTACTACCTTCCTCTCCTCCTGAGAGATAATCATCATGAGAGGTTGGGGTATTTGAGCTTAGAGAAAGGAATGCTAGAGCCTGGCGTGTTTGGCTTGGGAGCTGGGCTTAAGCTTCCACCAAAGGATCCAGACAGACAGCCTCCTTCACCTTGGGAAGGCTAAGTTCATGTCCCATGGCCATCTAACCTGTTCTAGGGTCATTACTATGAGATCAGAAACTTTTCATCTTCACACTGCTCTCTCAGTGCTCCGAACTGGGGTACACTTGCCAACTGAGACATTTTCTGATGGTCACAATTTGGGGGACGGGTGCTTCTGGCAAATGTTGAGACCAGGGAATTATCCAGCATTCCACAGTACACAGGATACTCTTCCCTGTCATCACAGGGATGTCTGGCCCAGGAGCCTTAAGGTTGGAAGGTCCTGGTTCATATAAAGAAGGAGGGGAGAGAGGACAGGAGAGATGCTTAATTTCTAGCAGAGAGGACCTAAAATCTGGCATGAGTCTGCAGGGAGATCTGAAATGTAAGTATTCTAAGAGAAGACCATCAAAACTCTTTCAGAATCGTATTACAGTTGATGGAGGCTTCAGTCTTTTGCTTTGCCGATTTCATTTGCTTATTTATGAGAAGAATGAGTCTGTTTACAGTATACATGTTAGCCTGAAATTGGAAGCCGTGGAAGTCCAGAAAGGAAAACAGAGGTCTAGACTCTGGGGCCAGACAGCTCTCCAGTCAAGGCTTGGTGCTGCTGAAGTAATTTCCCTCAGCTAATCCCAGTGTTCAAAGTGCTGTAACACTTTGTAATGTTCCTGCCATCCATGGCAATGGAAAGATCAGGAAAATTTGGTTCTATGTGTGTAAATCTATGTACTTACACATACATATACACATTCACTGAGTATATTTAGGTATGCATGTAAGTTAAATATATGTGCTATACAATGGATAAATCATTATGTGCACAAACACCTTTGTAAGCATGCCACACATATAAGCCTCTATAATAAATTACATATATATATATATGCACACATGTGGGTGTGTGTATGTGGGAGAGTTATTAAGTGATCAGTAAGTTGCTATGAAAATAGAAAACTATTCCTAAGACTTTAGTTTTAAACTCCATGAAAAACTGATATAATTTCTGTTGAAAAAAGGAAGGGAAATTATAGCTAATTCTACTGATAAGTTTATGTATTTCTGCACTCCCGCAAACTCAACCATCCAGGGAGTTGTTGATGCACCTATGATGGAGCAGGAATGAGGCCAGCCTCAAGGCTGTAGTTGAAAGGACAGTGGAAGAAAGGTACTTTGGGTAGATGATGTCCTAGGAAAATGGGACACCATCAGTGGGCTTAGGCAGGGGATTGAAGTCAACAGGTTTGCATTTCCTAAGGGATGACTATGTTGCATGGAGCATTGGTCAAGAAAGCATGGTTGCCTAGAGACAAGATACTGCATCAGTGATGCTGAGAAGCCAGGCTCAGGTACCAGTAGGTTTGTATAGTTTTCCAGAGTAGGAAAAGCTGAAGTCAGCGGACTGTGAAAGAGCTCTGGTGCTTAGGAAAACCCCAGTGGTGCGACAACCAATACTTCATTGTTTGCCCTGAGCATGTCAATGAAGATAAGACCATGTAGGTCTGAGATTGATGGCATTAAGATGCCTGTGCATCTACTTAACATGGGGTAAGTGGAAATTACAGATTCTCCAAGTAGTATTCATACACCCCTCAGATCAGAATGGCAGGGTGGAGAGTGGGGTGCCTTTGAAATCCTGATGATTAGGGAAGACGGAACCATAAGAAATATTGTCCAGTTGTCATTTAGACCACCAGAAACAACAAATAAGTGGTATTTTGGCCATTCAAAATGCTGAAAGTCCTGTAGGTAGGACAGAGATGGGGATGCTGCAAGTTCGCCTCCTTTTCTCCTTCTTCTTCCTACAGAATGGCTGTGTTTCCCAGTTCTTGATGAATAGAACATTGGCAGAGACACTTCTGCTATCTACGATGACTTTGGAAGGCCTTCATACCAAATGATGCAGCTACCCTACAGAGAAAGTGCCACCCGATTAGCCTACTTGAAGAAGGTCAGCCTTGGGCTTTACATGAGTGGAAATCTCATGTGCAGTGTGCTGGACTCCTGAGAGTCGGGGAATTGTTTGTTAGAGCAGCTAACACGAATCATCCTTCTTTCCCTCCCTCCCTCTTGTCTCTTCCTTTCTCATAAAGTCTATTGTATCCCAGACTTCTCTGACTCTGAGCATCGCAATCCTCCTGCTTCAGCTTCCAGAGTACTGGGATGCCCCGTGAGCTCTACCATGTTTCATACCATAATTTTCCTAAAGCAAAGTCTTTGAATAGTCATAGATGCCATTGCTAGATTTGTGATTGAAATATCTGTATGTATTTAAACCCATTTGGAGTTAAGAATTCATTCCCATCTTTAAACTAGAGTATTTGAGTGGCGGGGGGTAGGGTTGGTCCCTAGGGGACCTTTGTCGGCACCTAGAGACACTTTCATCTGTTATAAATTATGGTTAGGAAGCTACTGAGATATAGAAAGCAGATTCTGACATCCAAGAATGAAGAGGAGAACATCCCACCAAAGGATCGTTCAGTTTAAAAACATCATCAGTGTCCCGGTTGAGAAATCCAGGACTGAAAAAACCAACGGAGGTTTGATCCTGGGGACTGAGGCTCACTTGCCTTCTGAATGTAGCCACACGTTCATGATGTTCAAAGCACAGTGGCCACACAGAGTTTACAGCTGGGTGAGTCTTGCTGTCCATGCCCAGTGAGGTGACTGCTGTCGCTCTGTCACGATGTGCCAATCATGTTCTCACAAATTTCCCAGGGACTCTTGTGCCTAGCTGTCAGGCACACTGTGAGGCCTTGAGAGGCAGTCATTCACACAAGCAACTGTCTTCTTCATTCCAAAGTTAGTGTTGCTGTTTCTAGACAGGGACTCGGGCACACTGGTATCTATCATAACTTTCTATGGCCCTGTTTATACATAGGTGTAGCTACAGGTGAGACAGCCCAGTGACAGAATACTGTAACCTGGGTCAGCCTGTGTCCTTCACAGAAAGTGACCTCATACGGCAGTGTCTAAGTGATCATGAAGTAAACCTCTATGCTGTAGGTAGAATTGAGAAGCACCAAGTGGTCCCTCTTGACACACACACACACACACACACACACGAGCACACAAGAGCATATTGCTCCTACTTTCCACTATAATACAAAGTGTGATCCTAACATCTATGAAGTAATGAGGGAGGGAGGGAGGGAGGGAAGGAGAGAGAGAGAGAGAGAGAAAGAGAGAGAGAGAGAGAGAGAGAGAGAGAGAGAACAATAGGGCCAGACATATAGCCTTAGAGCCTGGCTTCCCCACTTCCTACCTGTGACTTCAGACAAGGTTTGAAAGATGCTCAAGTCCCCTCACCTAAATGACAAAATTCACCAGTAATCTCCTTTGGTTAGTGTGGGGACAAGAGAAAATGCATAGAAAGTGTCAATTCACCGCCATCATTGTGAAGCTGAAATAGTATTTGCTGTCCTCTCAGAGTGATCACAGTGACTGGCCTCTGTTGATATCTGCCTTCTTCATTCTATACCCTTTGGGCTCTGGCTGCCATCTTTCTTTTCTAGAGAAAACAAAGCTGCTCATGTTTGCCCAAGAGCCTTTGCACTTACTCGTCTCTCTGCTTGGAAGGATTTCCTCCAGACTCTGTGAATGGCCGATCCTTCCCAGAGTTCCCACCTCAACCATAGTGCCACTCTGCTCCAGCTAAAGTCTCTGCAGGTCTCCACCCTCTTTCTTAGTCATCTGTCATCACAATGGGGGCTTAATTTTCTTTGTACTACCAGGGTCTGCAACGACCTTAGGCACACACTCATTTCCTCATTCATTCTCTTTCTCCTTCTCTGATTACAAAGGGTCGATTGTTATCCAGGGGCTGCAGGTGCCAGGCGTACAGTGCTTTGTATCCAGTTGGTTTTTAAGGAACGTTTGTTGAAGTAAAATAAATTAATTAGCCTTAACCCAATGAGCAGAATATACTGAGCTGGTCCCAACACTTGTAAGAACGAACAGCAGGCATACACTGGCAAGAAGTCCGAGAAATCTATGGAAGTCCACAAAGTCTGGAAACTTTTGGTCTTTATCACTTCCCATTTGCAAATATTCTCCCCTTGTACCAGTTTGTGATGAAACATTTCAACTACCCAGGGCCACTAAGCATGTACCACCATCCACCATCAAAAGCTATAAAGTCCATCATGAGCCATGATTTCTGAACAGGGAACAGGTGACTGGAAGGCTGCCTGCCTATGTAAAAAGGACTCAGAATCCAATGTCCAGGTGTGAGCCTGCATGTCAACACACATGGACAGCCCAGGGTAGCTCAGAGGACCATCTCATTCTGTTTCAGAATGACCTTTGAGGCAGCTCCCCTCAGTCACTGAGGCACACACAATGCCTTAACAAGGCTGCTTCTGCTCTTTCCAATCCCATTAGTTGCCCAATTGGGCAAGACAGGGTTTTAATTGCATGCTAGAAGCTATTGTTTTTAGCTCGAGGCCAAATAGTTAACCACATGTGTATACACCATGGGTACTTTAGAAGCTGGTGAGCAATGACAAAGGTAAAGAGCCACTTTGGGAGAAAATCGGGGGCATCTGCCAGCCTCTAGCTTTCCTTCCCCAGCATCTGTAACTACCTGAGGGTGAAAAGTTTTATCCACCACAATGGTGTAATGAGGTGCAAATAACGCACGGTGTCTTATCCTACAGTATTATGGGTGACATAGATAGGACATTAGGTCAGGGTATGGAGCAAACAGTTGTGGCTCAAAATAGCATGTCTTTGATTTCCTTATATGTCAGAAAATTAATGTCAAATTCATTTCTGGGCAGCTGAAAATGTTGAAAGGAAATGAAATGTTACAGGTAAAGACTTGGGCCCATATTCTGACACTTGGTGACACTGGAAGTGTCAGCTATTATCATTACTTTGTCTATCCATCAATCATCTATCATCCATTCACTCATCCATCATCTGCTGATTATTCATCATTTATCCATCCATCCATCATTCATCATCCATAAATCCATCCATCCATCATTCATCATCCATCAATTCAGCCATCCATCATCCATCCGTCATCCATCATCCATCATCCATCATCCATCTACCCATCCATCTATCCATCCATCCATCCATCCTTCAATCATCCATGTATCCATCACCCATCATCCATCCATCCATCCATCCATCCATCCATCGATCTCCACACCATTTAATCATCTATCCATCCATCCATCATCCACTTACTCATCCATCCATCATTTCATCATCCATGTATCCATCATCCATCATCCATCCATCCACCACTTCATCATACATCTATCCATCATCCATTTATCCATCCATCCATCCATCCATCCACCCATCATTCCATCATCCATTCATTCATCCATAATCTACCTATTGTCTATCATCTATCAATTCATCTACACATCATCCATATATCCATCATCCATCATCTGTCATCCATCCATCATCCATCCTTCTATTCATCTGTCACAGCTTCTGTAAAGAGTGTGATAGTTTGAGATATCACCAGGAAGGGATATTAGAGAGGAGAAGCAGGGATGACTCATTCAAGGACCCTATCAATATCAATGATTTGAGCTTGTTCTCCCATGGCAGGCAATGCAAGCTAATTATACGGTGGTACATTGGGATGGGGACCCCTATTCAGATAATTCTGAGACCTAACTGACTGTCATGGAATCCTATTTAAAGGCAGGGAGAAACTGGGCCTGGTGATGAAGCCTGTAATTTTAGCTACTCTGGAGGTGGAGGCAGGACTATTGTAATTGAAGACCTGCTTGAGCTACAGAGTTCAAAGTCAGTTTAGGCAAGTGAGACCCCAGTCTCAAAATCCAAAGTCAAATAAGAACTGTAAGCGTAGATCAGCCACAAAGCACTTGCCTTGCATATGCAAGCCTTGGGCTCAAGCCTCAGTACCGCCAAAATTAAAACCCAAACATATAACAACCAACCAACCAACAAAATCCCCAAAGATCCTACACCCAAAAATCAGTGAGCAAGGGTTAGAAGGCATTCTTGAGTGGGTGAAAATGCCAGCATTTCAAATCGGAACTTTCCTTCAGTAGAAGGCTCTTTGCCCCCTAATCCTTCAGAACGACACCCCAGCCAATACAGTAGTTGCTAATCTCACGGCTATTTAAAACAAAAGAAAGCTTTCAGTTTCTCAGTCGTTTTGGCCATGTTTCTAGTTCCCACAACTGCAGGAGGCCAGTGGCTTCCTGTACAGACATCAAGGCAAAGAGTCTCTGTACCACAGGCCACACTGCTGGCCAGCCTTGCCGCAGAGCAGTGCCAGTGCTCATCTTAGGAATCCAACACACGGCCTGTTCGTAAGAAAGGATGATTTCTTCCTTTTAATATGTGTAAAACAAGGAAGCATTCTGCCCATCAAATTATCAACCATCAAATAACAGATGAAGGTAGCATGAAATGGATATTCCTTCAGCTGCCTGGTCTTGTACATCATGTGCTCTGTTTGGAGCAGTTGTACAGTAACAACGGAGAGAAGGGCAAAAAATTGCATCCTCTGATCTGGCAGTCTGAACTGATTGCTAACCCTGACACTAATCCCAAAGTATTTTAAGGTAATGACTTTAAGAAAGGGAAACCTGATGGAAGATGTTCACCATAGTGGTGTTTGCAACAGCGGAAGCATGCAGTCAAGGGAATGTTCTGGAATAGAGGAATGAGCAACTAAAAAATAAAGAACTACAAACACTGTGCTTGACCATAGAGCACCGATGTTATTAGAATACATTGCAAGCAGTAGGTGCCGCATGTATGATGTATTATTAAATAATCAGAATAAGGGCTATGTAACATATCTTTAACATATTCATCCTAAGTGCAAACACAACAACGGAACAATCTTCTTGCAGTTTCTGCTGCTTGGGCTTCTGTCGGGGGGGATGGAATCCTGCCCCCTCAGTCTGATCCCCCTAGCCAGGCTGACCTCATCATTTACCACCACGGCCATTGAGGTTCAGATGGGAGGAAATATGGAGGGGGAAGGCAGGCAGGCCATGGCTCAACCCCAGAGGGAACTGGCTTGGCTTCGACTCTTTAGTCAAGGGACATTCTTGTTTTTTACAGATGAGGTGGGTGAGTCCCAAATACTGCCAAGGCCAGTCCTCCTCCTGTCCCCATCTCCACCAAGTTCTCCCAAGTGGCGTCTTAGCCGTATTCCAGAGAAAGCTACAAGTTTGTTATTTTAATCCTTCCGTTATGATCTTGAGGCAAACTTCTTTTTATTTATAAAATTGAGCGGAAAAGAATAATGTAATTGACCAAAGTCTTGGAAGCATTACAAAAAGTGAGCCCAATAAACACCAGCAACAAAAATTAGTTTTTATTGGGTGTGTGATTTTCTTTCGACGATTAAACAAAAAGTATTTGCTTACAATGCTGTATAAACTTTTACAAAATACATAATTGGGCATACAGCCTGGGAGTGGAACCCTTGGTATCTACTCAGATTAACTGCAAACTTAGGTCCACACAAAAACCCAGTCTCCCTGTGTCATTTCCCAGACCTTTCTGCTCTTTCAAAAAATATTTATTCATTTTTGTTTTATGTATATGAGTATTTTGCCTGAATGTGTGTAAATGCACCTGTGTTGTGCAATGCCCACGAGGCCAGAAGACAGTGTTAGATTCTCTAGAACTGGAGTTATAGATGGTGGTTAGCTGCTATGTGAGTACTGGGAACTGAACCCAGGTCCTCTGCAGGAGCAGCGGCTGCTCTTAACCCCTGAGCCATCTCTCCAGCCCCATCTCCCAGACCTTTCAATTTTCCCACTTAGTGTTGGGATCATACGCCTGTATTATCACACTAGGCTTACTGGTTCTGTATTTTTGAGCCAAGAGCTGAGGACAGACCAGGGTTGAAGTCTCTTTGTGATATATTCAATATGTGACTCTGCCCAAGTCACTGAAGCTCACAGTCTCTATCTAAGATGTGAGTAACTGTACCCATTTACTGGGTGTGGCATTACATAGAAATGACCTACTGTGAACATGAGGAGCTAGGACTTAGTAACTGCTTATTATGGATAGCGTTTCTAGTGGTCTTTATTACAGACCGTTTGCTTAGTCTCTGCTGCTGTCCTCCCACACACTGCCCTCCAGCCCGCGAGTCTTTCTTCTAACTCCATCTTGTTGTGGCCCCAGGACCTTTTCAACTGCCACCTCTCTATCTAGAGCACTTTCTCAGACACTTATTTGGCTAGAATTTTTCTCTGCCCTGAGCTTCGAAGTCAGATGCCATCTCATCAGAATCTCTCCTCTGAACTTCTCCACCTGAAATAGCCCTTGCAATCAATGAAATCTAATGAACTCTATCAGCACTTTCTTTGAGAACACACTTTCTCTTTCTCCTCCATCTCTGACTGCATTTACTGTCCTTCCTCTTTGACCCCATCCAAAGTGAGGGGAACATTCCCCTGGCTTGCTGCTGTCCTGTATAGAAGTAGACAGAGGGTGGGGGTAAAACAGCTTAGGAGATGATTGGAAAAAGACAGGCCCATGGTGTGTGGGGTCACGGCAGTGTCTGTCTCAGGCCTGGGCGCGTGCGTGCTTTCTCTCAGTCCTGCGAACACCTGAGTTGGAAGCCAGAGGTGATGGAGTATTTTGTACGAGCGATGATTAGACCCAGTGTGGTATGAGGGGTTTGAGGCTGCTTCTTGACTCTAGAAATATGAAAGCTCTTATCCTAAGAAGGTTAAATCCTTCCGATGTTGAACTGTTTTCTTTTTCTTTTTAATTATATGTATGGCTGTGTCTGTGTGAGCTTGCGCATGTGAGTTAATGTGCCCCCAGAGGCCAGAAGAGGGTGTCAGAGTCCCTGAGGCTGAAGTTACAGGCACTTGTGAGGTGCCCACACAGCATCTAGAGGCCAAACTTGGGTCCTCTACAAAGGTTATATGCTCTTAGCCTTCCTCCGGCCCAGACAGTCTTCTCAGGATGGACTTCACACCTTACCTTGGGCCTCTAAATTCACTGCCATCAGAAACACCAGCTTCTGTAATCTATACTGACCTGTGCATTTTATGGACTGCTCTCCAGACACAGAAACATCTTGCTGTGAATTTCCCAGTGCCTACCTGGCTCCCTCCCACCCTAGGGCTGTACCTGCTGGTCCTTCTACTTGGCTACGATCCTTCCCCTCTTTACCCTTTGGTTCTTTCCCCACAACATCATCTGGTCCTTGGAAAAACCTCCCCGAACTTCCCCGACTAGTTCAATTTTCCAACTATTTGACTAATGACTGTCGCTGCCCCGTGTATAAGTTCTGTTCCATAAAGAACTGTGTCCGATTTTGCTCAGCATGGGATGTGCTGTTGCTCTCACAGGCTGGCTTAGTCTGGTCTCAGAACACAGTAAATACTTGTTGACTGAATGAATAAATTTGCTCTCAGCACCAACACAAAGAAAAAAAACCTGAAAGACCAAGTCCTGCTTTGAATAATAAGCCACTGATTGACTTTAACCACCTCTGTGTTCTGTTGTCTTCGCTGTGAATTCTTGACTTCTAAATCATTCAAGATTTCTTAATTTTTGGTATTGTGCTTTGGAAGCTCTTTACTAATTTCTAGCTAGAATAAGGCCAAGGGTCGGACAGTTCATATTAAAAGCCTTACATGTTCTCTGTAGCATAGCCCCAAATCCCAAGAGCTGCCCTGGGTAATATGCAAATAAATTAACTATGTGCCAATAAAACTTTATTTATAAAAATGGGTATTTGGTTAGGCTTGTCCACAGTGGTATTTTGCTGACCTCTGTTATATAGAATGAGGATAAAAAGACCAAACCGTAGACTCTGATTGGCATTTAACCTGGGGAACTGTGTGGGTCAAGACCCCGGCTGGTTCCATGAACCTAATGTGTACACATTGATTGACCTCTCCGGGCCTCAGTTTACTGATGAATAAAATGGGGGACTGTGTTGTGCAACATGGCTGTGGTGATGAGGGACAGAGTGGAATAAGCTGGATGCAGTGACCTCAGACTGCTGGCCTTCGTATCTCTGCTGGCTTTCTACCTGTGTTCACACAGAAGTGTTCTTCTTGGGCTGGGGTACAGAGCTTCCTTTACCAGCAAACGTACTGACGGGAACAATTGGGAATCAGCAGACAAGATTGAGGTTATGGAAAATTGCCATGGCTGTCGGGTGATGACAGGCTGCAGGGGTGAGAAGAGTATCAGGGGAACCATGGAGAGACTTTTCATGGCCCAGGTTACGTGTGGGCAGCTTGGTGGTAGGGCCACTTGAAGGTCAGGACCTGCTACACCTGGGGCTTCTTCTGACCCACTGCATATAGAAGATTCTGGGGAAAATGGAGGTCAATGGTGTCGAATCAGAAGCCACCATCTTGGTTAAAAGATGAGTGTGCTATGCTGCCCACCATGAGTTTGTGTAATTAAAAAATTATTTTGTTTGTGTGTGTGTGCGCTGAAAGCGTGCTTGAGGAAGTTGGGACAACTGTCAAGAGTCATTCTCTTCCTCAACCGTGGGTTTTAAAGATCAAACTTGGGTCACCAGGCTTAGCTTGCTGAGCCATCTTCCTGGACCAACACAGGCAATTTTTTTAATGGTTGATCATATCTAGGAAAGGCTGGGGGTGAAAGGCCAAGTTAAAAAAATAGATTCGGTGTTAGTGGTGCCCTTCTCAGCACCTGTCTTCTCATCTGTCGACTCAGACTTTAAACTACCCACTGATCTGAGCATCTTCATAACTTCCACCAGGACTGGCTGAGTCCAAAGCTGACTCGGAGGATGCCGCTGCTCCAGCTCCCTGCCTGGTCCATGCTCTTCTTCACGATTATTCAGTCTTTTCTCTTAGAGGCACAGGTTGCAGCTGGACAGAGGCTTCAGCAGTTAACAGTGGCTCCTGATCTTCTAGAGGACTCATTTGGTTCCCAGCACCCACACTGGGTGACTCAAAACTTCCTGTAACTCCAGCTCTAGGGGATCTGACTCTCTCTTCTGGCCTCTCCAGGCACTGCATGAACATGCATAATCTCTCTCTCTCTCTCTCTCTCTCTCTCTCTCTCTCTCCTCTCTTTCATATACACATAATTTAATTTTTTAAAAAGTCACACGTTACAACATCCTGCCTCAAGCCCATTAAGTAGCATCCTTTACTCTCCGATTGAAATGAGTCCTTACCAAACCCCACAGGCTCTAAAGAACCTGACTTCTGGTGACCTCATGTAGTCCTGCCTCCTGAACTCTTCTCTAGCCCCCCGCCCCAGCCTCCTTGCAGCACATGAAGTACCAAAAATGCACTATGACCACAGGACCTTGGTTCATTCAGTTCCCTCCTCTGGGGATGGTGTTCCCTTATAGAGCCACAGGAATTACTCCATCAGTTCATTTAGACATTGCTCAAAGAACACCCTCCTCAGATAAGATCTCCCGTCTTCTCTATCTTAAGTCACAGTTATTTTCTAATATTTTATTTATTATTATTATTATTATTATTATTTGTATGCAACAGCAAAGAGCCTTTATTCGGGCTTAAGCTTGGGCCCTTAGATTTCAATGATGCAGCAGATCCTACTTATTGTTTTTTATTTTTATGTGTATATGTGTTTTGCCTGTATGTGTGTAAGTGGACCTGTGTCCTGCAATGCCTGTGGAGATCACAAGAGGGTATCGGATCCCCTGGACTTATGAATGGTTTTTAGATGCCACATGGGTGCTAGAATCAAACCCGGGTTCTCTGCAAGAGTAGTCAGTGCTCTTAATTGCTGAGCTATCCCTTCAGCCCCTAAAATTTATTTTATGAATATGAGTGTTTTTTCTGCATGTAAGTGCACTGTGCATGTACAATCCTTGTGGAGGCCAGGAGAGGACAACAGATCCATTCCCTGGACCTAGAGTTCCAATTTTTTTGTCTGCTATGTGGGTTCTAGAAACGGAAGCCTGGTCCTCTGCAAGAGCAGCCAGATCTTTTAACTGCTAAGCCATCTCTTCAGCCTCTAACCCAGAATTCTTAAAGGTGTACCCTGAAGCTAGCCATAGAGAAATCAAGTTTGTTTGTGATGCCAGGAGTCTGGGGGCTGTAGAGGGTCTCCAGCGACAGGAAAGCCCTCTGTCCTTCTGCTAAATCAAGCCTCCGCATCTTTGCACATTCTTGTTCAGCTCCCTGGAGGCCAATGGAAGTGTTCTTCCACAGCATGGTAATGTTATCTTTACCATCTTTGACTACTTATAGAACAAAATCTATTGGAGAAAGGGAGTAGGCAAAAAAGATCAAGGGAAAAGTAATGAGTTCAGCAATGTGATGATCACCACACAAGTCTTTTGTGCTGAGCTATTGGTCAGACCTCAGCAATTCTTTCCTCTCCAGGCTCCACAAGGCTAGGTCCTCAGTCACGGAGTCTGCACTTCTCTATGAGACCTGGGTTTGAGTCCCAGCATTTGCTTGCTGGGTAACCTTGCAAAAATCATTGAACTTGTCTGAGCTTTTCCATGAATGGAAGCATGATCACCTGGCTCTACCTCTTGCACACAGTGACTACCAGGCTCCAGGGATACCGGCTGCCTAGAGGTGCTGTGTTTCAGGGGTGCATGGGTTAAATGCGAAAGGAGGACTGGAGAGGTGGCTCAGTGAGCATAAGGGTTTGAGTCCCAGCATTTGCTTGCTGGGTAACCTTGCAAAAATCATTGAACTTGTCTGAGCTTTTCCATGAATGGAAGCATGATCACCTGGCTCTACCTCTTGCACACAGTGACTACCAGGCTCCAGGGATACCGGCTGCCTAGAGGTGCTGTGTTTCAGGGGTGCATGGGTTAAATGCGAAAGGAGGACTGGAGAGGTGGCTCAGTGAGCAAAAGGGCTTTCCATGAAAAGCTGATGACCTGAGCTAGATTCCCAGAACCCACACAAAAAAACTGGATGTGGTGGCTCAAATCTGTAATCTCAAGATTCCTTTGGGAAGATGGAAGGCAGAGACAGAAGAATCATCTGGAAGCTCTTGGGCCATCTGGCTTAGAGTACACAGTGCTGTTGAAACAAGAGAAACCCTGCCGAACAGGGGTTCGGAGCTGATTCCTGAAAGTTGTCCTCTGACCTCTGCATGCACACTGTGGCAAGAAAGGGGTTCTTAGGTGGAGAGTTCTAACTCATATACCTGGTGAGTCAGGTCACAGACACTAACAAGGGGTTGTCCAGGCTGCTCCTTTCTACACAGATGTTCATCAGGCACACCTAAGCCTAGAGAAATTCTTAACTTTGGGGAAAAGCTGTGTGCATTTGCCAGCTTTGGTTTGAGCTCATCATCCTACCTTGAATTACCTTCCGCTGGTTCATCATTCGTAGAGACGAGGGTAGAAGGAATACTGCTGTCTTAAGATTTAGAATACAGGATGCAATACCATCAGATTCCCAACTTTAAATGACAAACCAGGCATTTAGAGATAATTCTTAAGCTTACTAGTATTTAATTAAAAATTATGCTGGGGAGATGGCTCAGTGGGTAAAGCACTTGCCACGCAGGCATGAGGACCTGAGTTTGGATTCCTGTACCCATGTAAAAAGCCAGGTGTAGTAGTGCGCGCTTATAATCCCAGCGCTGTGGGTGTGAGGGTCTGGAAGCAGGATCTCTAGGCTTCACTGGCCAGCCAGCTTAGCCAAAATGGCCAGTTCCAGGTTCAGTGAGGGACCCTGTCTCAAAAACAAGGTAGAGAGTGACCAAGAAGACACCTATCATCGACCGCTGGCCTCTGTCAGCGCATGTACACATGTGTGCCCTGCCCCCAGTTAAGTTTTACCAAGTGCGGTGAGTACAGCTAGCAGTTTTAATACATCCAGGTTGCAAGTTTATGACCCAGACAGCCTGAGATTGAATATTTTCTCATTATCCAATCAAAGGATTGTGTCTTAATTGACTTCTGAGGCCAATGGAGCATCTAACTGAGTGTTCAAATCTTTCCAGATAACAACTCAGCAAAGGAAATCCCCAGAAATGGAGGTCAGATTTGCACATTCTCCTGGGCAGGTCCTAAATATGGGAAGCTGTTTTCTAAGAGAAGGTTCCGATGATGGGATGGTTCCTATGAACTGAGCTGACCTTTATTCTTCCATGTATTGTCCAAGGCATCTGCTGCTTGCCCTGCCCGTCAGCTCTGCCCCTGCCTTGCCTGGTCTGGCCTTGGGAGGGAGGATGCTTGGATCCAGCCTCTGCATGAGATCCCCAGTCTTCCCACTTCCCCTTGGGTTTGTCCAGTGGGTAGGTGGGATAGGGGAAGGAGGCTTACACATCCCACTGGTTTCCTTGGACCAGCTTGCCCTGAGTCCTACACCACCTGGCTCAAGCATCCTTCTGGCACCATCCCAGGTCACTGCAATGTTCCTTGCCGGTTTCTTCAGCACCACTTCCGCCTCCACTTGTGTGTGTGTGGTGTGTACATGCGTTCGCATAACGTGGGGGGGGGTGCATCACAGGTATGTATATGTGTATGCAGAGGCCAGAGGTTGATTGATGTCAGGTGTCTTGCTCTATCACTCTCCACCTCTCTTATGGAGGTGGGCTTTCTCATGAACCCAGAGCTCATGAACTTATGAAGTCTTGCTATCCAGCGTGCTCTGGGGATCCCCTGTCTCTATCTTCCCAGCGCTGAGATTACAGGCAGGCCACCAGGCCCATCAAGCTTTAATGTGGATGCTGGGGATCCAAACTCCAGTCCTCAAACCTGTGCAGCAAATGCTTTAACCATGGAACCATCTTTTAACTGTCCTTCTATCAGACTTTCCTCAAATATCTCATGGAGTAGGTCAGACATTTCCTGCCTGCTCACCCCTCTGATACAACAATACCACACGACATCATCCCTGATATTACCAACGACGGGTAATATATAATAAGCTGAAATGACACGGTGAGGGCCCAGGTCTGGATTAGAACCATGGGTGAGTTCCCAAAGTAGGGCTCATGGAATCACTCAGTAAATATTTGCCAGAAAAAGAGATTAACCTTTATTTAGTCACTGACAAAACTAAAAGAAAAGAAATCAATATGTGTTCAAATATGTGTCTTAGAAGAAACAGAAATTGAGCACTTATTAACTACCTCCGTTTTTCGACTTGCATCGAGGTGGTAGGCAATTTTATATAGAAGGCAGTGTTGAGATCTCATCATTTCTCGGCGGCAGAAGAGCTGAATGAATGTCAGTAACAATAATGTTGACGTCACTGAAGGCTGCTGGATGCAAAGGCTCTGCGCTGGGTCTAGGTCATCTCATTGGCTGCTTGAAGCTATATCTAAAAAAAAGATTCTTAGTTTTTAATTGGTGTATATGTATAATATGTATGTGTATATCCAGGTATGTACATGTGCATGCAGGTGCCCACAGAGGCCAGAGTTGTTAGATTCCCTGGAACTGGAGTTACAGGTGGTTGTGAGTCACCCCATGTGGGTGCTGGGAACCCAACTCAGGTTCTCTGCAAGAGCAGCACATGGAATTTTTGTGACTGACATATATATTTACATACATAATTTGATGGCATTTAGATCCCCTCCCCTCCCCACACCTCCCCTTATTGCCCTCCACCCAGGTTAACGTAGTTTATCACACACACACACACACACACACACACATACACACACACACACACACACACACACACACGTTCTAATTGGTGTCCCCAAAGTGTGGGTTCATCCGCTGGAGCCTGGTTGACCTACAAGAGTCCCATGCTTGAAAGAGACTGTCTGCCCCTTCCCAGCAGTCATCAGTTGACACAACTTCCTTAGGATGGGTTGGGGTTTCTTACTCATTTCCTCATGTCTGTGCTGGGATTTTATCTGATTTGAGCTTGCATGGGACTTGGAAGCACTTGCTCTTAACCACTGAGCCATCTTTCCAGTTCCTTGAAACTTGAGATTTGCTCTGTAGGTGGGAACACCCAGTGACTCCAGCTCAGGTTTCACGGGTACTTCTTAATGTCAGCCCACTGGGAGTGCAAAACCGTGTCAGGCTAGGACGATAGCTCAGTTGGTAAAGTGCTGGTTGTGCAAACACAAGAATCTGAACCTATGTAAAAAGCTGAGTGTCGTGGCACATGCTTGTGATCCCAGCACTGGGGAGGTGGAGACAGGTAGTTCCCTGGTGACAGTCTAGTTGAATCTGTGAGTCCCAGGTCCCAGTCAGAGACCCTGTCTCAAAAAGGAAGATGGATGGCTCTGAGGAATGGTACCAGACTTTGCCTCTGTCCTACACACACACACACACACACACACACACACACACACACAC